>NW_026942171.1:24790-32882 GCF_024139115.2 Armigeres subalbatus
ATTTGAATCTTGGACGGGCCTTTATAGGCAATCTAAATGGTTTTCGGTAGACAACGGACCAGATTTACTCTACAACAAATCCATGATAAAGTCCGAGAAATCTTGGATAAGAACGGTTCATTTTCAATGGGAGACTGGAGTGATTATAAACTTTATCTAAACTAAGTACCTGGTTATTGTCAGAGAACGGGGCCAATCCAAACGAGGTCGACCTTAGTTCCGCAGTCCATCGCTAACTGGTGGTCAAGATATTGAAAATTTAAAATCTTCTCCACTGCTTGTCCGGATATCGTTTGGTTTGTTGACGTTAATAGCGAAGTCCGTCGTTGAGCAGCGTTCAGCAAATTCGTTCAGCTTATTGTGCATATCAGAGCGCCGTTGCACTAGAACCTAGAGCATCTTCAATAGCCGAATCGAAGTCGTTCCTAGCAATAGACTGCCAGAGCAGTGTCGAGGCGTTTGACCGAAAGCCGTTTTGCCGAATAGTGCCGAATAGGAAAATTCCTTAGATTGCGTGTAGAGAAAAGTGAGTGAGAAGAGAAAGAAGAAGTACGAAGTAAGACATGAGAAGTGAGGAGTGAGAAGTGAATATGTAAGAGATGTAAGAGATGTAAGAATTGACAATTAAGAAATAGATCCTTATTCTTTCCTACCTCCTCCTTTCTTCCTTCATTTTTCTCCCCGTCTACATTATTTTTTTCTTCTTCCTTTACCACTCACTTTTTTAATTCTTCTTCATCCTTCTTCCTTCTTCTTTCTTCCTTTTTCCTTCTGCGTTTTCCTACTTAATACTTTCTTCTTGCACTACTTCTCCATTATTCCTTTTTCTTCTTTTTTTTCTGAATGCAAACTAGTCAAGTAATTGGGAATGAAAATTAGAAATTATATAGCGTCAAATAGGTACTTTCTTCGATGAGGTAACTTGCAACACTTTTCGACTTGTTCCCATTTTGATGCATTTTGAAGGCCGTTCGTTTTTTTCAATCTGGATATTTAAGGTCTGAAGGAAGCTCTCTCGCCGTAGAGCGCTGTTTTCAAACTTAAAATCCTATAAGTGAGAAGGAATTTCGTTTATCACAGATGACAATCTATATGGAATTAATCAAGGAATTAATGAATTTATGCTTCTCTCAACCTCTCTTCAATAATTTGAGGCATAAAGAAACCGAATTTTCCAAAAGTATATGTAACCGTAAAATTTTGAAGGAAAGCATGTTTCAATCAAGTTTTTCAAATTCCATAAAAATTTTCCAAATTCAACAAAATTCCATTTTGGGAAAGCAGCGAACAGCATATTTTTTTATGGTGCACGGCAGGAAAGGAGTAATGAGAGCGTCAATTTTGTACCTAGCGTAGTACTAGAAAATAGCATATTCACATTTGCAAACAAAGGATTACCAACTATATAAATTGAAATCAAATATAAAGTCGACTCTCTACTTCTCGATGTTCTTTATCTCGATATCTCTCCCTATTTCAATGGTTTCCTCAGTCCCTTCAATCTACATACATTATTTGAGCTTTCTACATCTCTATAACCTCCCTATCACGATATTTCTCGATACAAAAAAAAAGATGGGTTATGATCATATTTTGTTCAGAATTTACTCTCCTATTGTCGATATGTTCCAAATTTTAGGCTACTAGACCATGTTTGTACAATAAAAAACACATCAACAACAGGAAACGACATTTTGTTTTGTTGTCGTTTTTCATAGCAACGAGCTTTTTTGGATCTAGCACCCTTTCAATTTTTCTTCCATTCCTCGTTCTCTCCCTATCTCTGAAAAAAAATCGAAGTGTGCCATGATTCGATTCGGATGTTTTTTTCTCGCACGCGTAAAATTTTTGATACTTATATAGAGATGAGTGACGTTTAGCGCTCGCACACTGATATGCAATTCGGCATGTGTATATACATGTTTGTTTTCCTTCTGCTCATAGCCACAAAATTGATCGGGTCAGCACAATGATTGCAAAGGAGTCAAAAGATATATGGAAATATACTCATTTTAACCCAAGCTTTGCTGAGTAGCACGATCTGGGAGTGTTTGTTTTCCTTTTATCGCCACTCACACATTCGGACGTGAGAATCTCAATAAGCGAAAAGTTTTTTTTTCGTTCAAGTATTCGATCGCTGAATCCGAGGAAAAAAAAGTTCTCGGAATATCCTTTAAGTGCTGAGCATTTTTCTTGGATCTTGGAGAAGTTTTTGAAGAAAAGGTGTTCTCGTCTTTTAATAAAACGAACGGTTATGGATTTACGAGAATTCTATTTTAGCGAACTTAACTACGCGACGGACTGCAGTACAATGATTCCATCTCTCTTGACTCTCAGTCTGTGTGTGATCTGATATCATCAGATGAGATTCAATAGATGGTAATAGATTTCGCAATAGATGGCCGATGTTTGACTTGCCTACCGATTCACAGACGAAAGATCAAAAACTACAGATTTTTCAAAACTCCTACCGAGAACTACCGGTTTCCAACCCGCCAAATAAAACCAAGATCAACATAGTAATTTTTCTTATAAACGAAGATTCTAGTTGATTCCCAGACAATCGAATCAGAATAGCTGAATCTCCAGTGTGTCGCATACCTTAACCTTCCTAATGCATTAGAAAAAAGTTACACATTGTGCATTGGGGTCCATTTCGACCCAAGATTTCATCTCGATCACAAAAACTCAAATTTCAACCGATTTTCGATCTTTAGGCACCAAACGAAAGCTGTAGGTTCCAATAATAAGCCCACGGGACGATTCATCCAAATTGACCACTCTAGTCCCCGGGGAACCTAAAGCAAGAGGTACTGTTTGAGCTTCTCAATTTGGCACCAAATTATCGAGTTTCGTGTTATGAAACATAAAATTGCTTGCAAATATGTGCTCTGATGATCCCAACTGTATTTGCTATATTATATATGCCATTTCTGGGCAAATTTATCCCTTGCGCGGTCATCGGAAAGCCCTCTGGAAGATCCGGAACTTCCGTAAAATTGGCCAATTCTAAAAGTTCATCCCAGAGCTTCGCAATTTTTTGATAACCATTAATTCTGGCAAATTGTGGGGGCTATCAATAGTTAAAGCCTTCTGTGACCTACAAATGTCCCAGAAACGGTCTCCGGAAGATCAGGAACATCCGTAAAACGGCCAATTCCAAAAGTTTATCCTAGAGCTCCGCGATTTTTTCGTAATGATTCATTCTGGCAAATTGTGGGTGCAATCAATAGTTAAAGCCTTCTGTGACCTACAAATGTCCCAGAAACGGTCCTACGGAAGATCTGGAACATCCGTAAAAGTGGCCAATTCTAAAAGTTCATCCCAGAGCTCCGCGATTTTTTCGTAATGATTCATTCTGGCAAATTGTGGGTGCAATCAATAGTTAAAGCCTTCTGTGACCTCCAAATGTCCCAGAAACGTTCCTCCGGAAGATCCGGAGCTTCCGTAAAATTGGCCAATTCTAAAAGTTCATCCCAGAGCTTCGCGATTTTTTGATAACCATTAATTCTGGCAAATTGTGGGGGCTATCAATAGTTAAAGCCTTCTGTGACCTACAAATGTCCCAGAACAGAAACGGTCTCCGGAAGATCCGGAACATCCGTAAAACGGCCAATTCCAAAAGTTTATCCTAGAGCTTCGCGATTTTTTCGTAATGATTCATTCTGGCAAATTGTGAGTGCAATCAATAGTTAAAGCCCTCTGTGACCTCCAAATGTCCCAGAAACGTTCCTCCGGAAGATCCGGAACATCCGTAAAAGTGACCAATTCTAAAAGTTCATCCCAGAGCTTCGCGATTTTTTGATAACCATTAATTCTGGCAAATTGTGGGGGCTATCAATAGTTAAAGCCTTCTGTGACCTACAAATGTCCCAGAAACGGTCTCCGGAAGATCCGGAACATCCGTAAAACGGCCAATTCCAAAAGTTTATCCTAGAGCTCCGCGATTTTTTCGTAATGATTCATTCTGGCAAATTGTGGGTGCAATCAATAGTTAAAGCCTTCTGTGACCTCCAAATGTCCCAGAAACGTTCCTCCGGAAGATCCGGGACATCCGTAAAAGTGGCCAATTCTAAAAGTTCATCCCAGAGCTTCGCGATTTTTTGATAACCATTAATTCTGGCAAATTGTGAGGGCTATCAATAGTTAAAGCCCTCTGTGACCTACAAATGTCCCAGAAACGGTCCTGGCTCTGTCCCAGTGTGGGGATGTTATGCCAATAAGAAGAAGAAGATTCATTCTGACAAATTGTGGGTGCAACAAACAGTTAAAGTGTTCTGTGACCCCTAAATGTCCCAGAAACGGTCCTCCGGAAGATCCGGAACATCCGTAGAAGTGGTCAATTCTAAAAGTTAATCCCAGAGCTCCACGATTTTTTCGTAACCATTCATTCTGGCAAATTGTGGGTGCAATCAATAGTGAATGTCTTCTGTGATCTCCAAATGCCCCAGAAATGGTTCTCCGGAAGATCCGGAACATCCGTAAAATGGCCAATTCCAAAAGTTCATCCCAGAGCTTCGCGATTTTTTGACAACTATTCATTCTGGCAAATTGTGGGCACAACAAACAGTTAAAGTCTTCTGTGACCCCAAAATGTCCCAGAAACGGTCCTTCGGAAGATCCGCAACATCTGTAAAATGGCCAATTCTAAAATTTAATCCCAGAACTTTGTGATTTTTTTGGAACATCCGTGAAAATGGTCAATTCCAAAAGGTAATCCCAGAGATTCGCATTATTTCGTAATCATCCATCCTGACAAATAATGGATGCAATCAGTAGTGAAAGTTTTCAGTAATCCCAAAAAGCTCCCGAAACGGTCATCCGAAAGATCCGGACCATACGTAAAAGTGGTCAACTTCAAAAATACATCTCAGAGCAAAATTTGAACAACTTTTCATAACAATGACGAAATGCTTTCGTTTTTTCACAGCACAAAGCCATAAATATGCTCAATGAACTGTACTGACGACAATACCAACATTCCATCAAAGTTTTAGAATATTTGAATTTGAAGTTATTGCCTCAATATGAGGACACTTGATCCCCCATTAGTTTATTTATTTTATTTCGTTAACCAACGTAAACTAACACATATACATATACATGTTTGTTTTTGTAATGCTATAGTATGATTAAATAATAGTCTTTTTTAGTAAAGTGATGTATAATTTTGATTTTGAATTTATATTGCTGAATTTGTAATGTTTGTTCTTTGGAAACATTGTCTAATGTTATGCCGAGACATTGTTAAGTCAATAGTTTCGCAGTGTTGATTGTAAACAGCCATCATTCGATTGAGAGGCCCAAATTCGGCGTAATTTGTTCAGCAGTGGTTGGTTAAAAATAATGTTCTATGTCGAAGTAGCCGAGAAGGTATGTAAAAATTAAATTTCGATAATTCTTAGAGAGTCTGTGTCGAGAGTCGTGTATGTTTATTTATTTTTGGTTGTGATACATCGGAAATCAGAAAAAGGGATCAAGTCAACCCAGTCTCCCCTAGTTGGAATTTTCTAGGACGTCTGATTGTGCACAAAACCGTCCTCCGGGAGATCAGGAATATCAGTGAAAATGGTCAATTCCAAAAGTTCATCCCACAGCTTTGCTAATTTTCGCTTTCAATCATATTATGAACGCAATCAATAGCGAAAATCCTCCGTGATATGCAATGACAATAATAAAAGTCGAGTCTAGTACGAGATACTGAAGACGGTCTTACTGTTAAGGTCGAAATACGTATCCCCAAAACACATAGTGGAATCAAATCAATTGGTGGAATCAAATGGAATTGTACAAACTCGTCTGATGACAAGTAATGACATTCCACTGATAGCTCAACATAATTTTCTTATCAATAATAAAAATTCCTTCTTAAAATCCGGAAAATCCGTAAAAGACGCCAAATCCAACAGTAAGCGTAACAGATCATCATTAGCCATCGACGGCGGCGTGGTGGCGTTCCTCGTTGAATTCCTCCGAAGCTTCTCCAGAAGCTCCTCTGGAAGTTATTCAAGGAAGTTATGGCCACATTCACGGATGTTCCGGATCTTCCGAAGTACCATTACCGTACAGTACCGAAAACTTTTATTATTGATTGCAAAAACAATTCGCCAGGATAGGTAGTTACGAAAAAATTGCGATGCTCTGAGATATTATTTTGGAATTAAGCACTTTTACGAATGAACTGGATCTTCCGGAGGACCGTTTTTTAAGAACTTGGAGGTCACAGAAGACTTTCCCTATTAATTTGCCAGAATGAAAGGTTACTTAAAAAAAAATCACTGTGCTGAAGTTTTGGAATTGTCCACTTTTACGGATGTTTCAGATCTTCCGAAGGATTGTTTCTACGACATTTGTATACCACAGAAGACTTTCACTATTGATTGCACCCACAATTCACCAGAATAGATGGTTACGAAAAAATTGCTATGTTCTGGGTTAAACTTTTGGAATGGCTACTTTCACGGATGTTCCGGATCTTCTGGAGGACCGTTTTGTGCCATTTTGAGGTCACAGAAGATTTTAATTATTGATTGCATCCATAGTTCGCTAGAATATATTATTATGAAAAAAAAATTCAAAGCTCTGGGACGAACCTTTGGAATTAGCCATTTTACGGATGTTCCAGATCTACCGAAGGACCGTTTCTGAGATATTTAGGGGTCACTGAAGAGTTTCACTATTTATTGCACCCACAATTTGCTAGAATGGACGCTTACGCAAAAATCACGAAGCTCTGGGATGAACTTTTTGAATTGGCCATTTTACGGACGTTCCAGATCTTCCGATGAACCATTTCTGGAGCATTTGGAGGTCACAGAAGACATTTACTATTGATTGCACCCACAATTTGCCAGAATGAATGGTTACGAAAAAATCCCGAAACTCTAGGGTGAACTTTTGGATTTTACGGATGTTCCGGATCTCCCGGGAACCGTTTCTGGGACATTTGTAGGTCACAGAAGGCTTTAACTATTGATTGCACCCACAATTTGCCAGAATGAATGGTTATCAAAAAATCGCGAAGCTCTGGGACGAGCTTTTAGAATTGACCACTTAAACGGATGTTCCGGATCTTCCGGCGGAACGTTTCTGGGACATTTTGAGGTCACAGAAGGCTTTAACTATTGATTGCACCCACAATTTGCCAGAATGAATCATTACGAAAAAATCGCGGAGCTCTAAGATAAACTTTTGGAATTGGCCGTTTTACGGATGTTTCAGATTTTCCGGAGGACCGTTTCTGGGGCATTTGTAGGTCACAGAGGGATTTAACTATTGATTGCACCCACAATTTGCCAGAATGAATCATTACGAAAAAATCGCGGAGCTCTAGGATGAACTTTTAGAATTGGCCACTTTTACGGATGGTCCAGATCTTCCGTAGGACCGTTTCTGGGACATTTGTAGGTCACAGAAGGCTTTAACTATTGATTGCACCCACAATATGCCAGAATGAATCATTACGAAAAAATCGCGGAGCTCTAGGATAAACTTTTGGAATTGGCCGTTTTACGGATGTTCCGGATCTTCCGGAGACCGTTTCTGGGACATTTGTAGGTCACAGAAGACTGTAACAATTGATTGTACCCACAATTTGCCAGAATGAATACGAAATAGATACCAAAAAATAGCGAAGCTCTGGTATTAACTTTTAGAATTGGCCACTTTTAGTTGCGGATTTTTCAGAAGGCTTTCCGATGACCGCTCAGGGGATAAAGTTACCCAGAAATGGCATATACAAGGTAGCAAATACAGTTGGGATCATCAGAGCACATATTTGCAAGCAATTTTATGTTTCATAACACGAAACTCGATAATTTGGTGCCAAATTGAGAAGCTCAAACAGTACCTCTTTAGCACAGGTTCCCCGGGGACTAGAGTGGTCAATTTGGATGAATCGTCCCGTGGGCTTGTTATTGGAACCTATAGCTTTCGTTTGGTGCCTAAAGATCGAAAATCGGTTGAAATTTGAGTTTTTGTGATCGAGATGAAATCTTGGGTCCAAATGGACCCCAATGCACAATGTGTCACTTTTTTTGTGGCGCCTCTCCTAGATGTCGCTGGAAGCTGATTTTCTCAGGGAATCCGTATT
>NW_026942172.1:0-30295 GCF_024139115.2 Armigeres subalbatus
ATGTTCAATAACTACTTTTCATCGCCGGCTTGACATTCCAGCTCAGGCGTGACAAAAGCTTTTGATACTCACCACTTTTAAAGCAGGAATACACCTCACAGGGTAAGTGCTGTGAGAAGCAGACACGATTAGTAAGCTTATTGGGTAATGGTTCGAATTGAACCTAGATAACTGTTGGTGGGGAGAACTGTGATCGGTGATGTTTAAATGAAACTAGTGTTTTAACGTTATACTTTGCTTTAAGATTTACTATTGCTGAGTCATCATCATTCGTAATTCTACTAATGCGACCATTTCCCTTCCTCCAGTCAAATTAATTTATATTTTCTATGAAACACATGTATGTCGTTCGGTACATTCTGTCTGTCTTGAAAAGGTTTCTTCAAGGTTATTGAATTTTCTAACAATTCTGTATAAGAATCTACCAGAAACCTGTATAGGAATTGGCCATATGCGTAATTGTTAGATTCTTATACAAAAATTGTATAAGAATCTAACAATATTATGGCTTTTCTTGTTTTTGTGTAAGAATCTAACAATTTTTCACATATGCCCAGTTCTTATACAGGTGTTGGTAGATTCTTGCTCTAAATTGTTAGAAAATCTAACAACCGCCTGTTCAGGTGCAGTGATCCATTCAGCCTTCAGCAGGTATGGGTAGAATGACATAATTGCGAATAGTTGGAGGAGATTGTCTCTAAAAGCTAAAAGAAGGCTGCAACGTGCCAGGACTGAGTTGGTCAGAATCAGACGAAGACAGATCTTAAAGATTACTATAGTAGTTACGTCCACTACTTTACATGATAGAAATCTCAATTTATTTATTTATTTATTGTTTTATTTTGTTTTTTTCATCCTGACTGTGTTTGTCTACATATAAACTTAAAGCTAAACAGTGTCAGTTGTTATAAAATGTTAATAAACAGACGTTGCTGAAATTCTAATGTATTGATGTCAAAATCAGATACAATGGGACCTTCGATGAATAAAGCCACGAATCCATGACGACGAAACAGCTATTAGCAACATAATTAGTGTTTTGTTCTGTTTCAAACAGCATGGCTGGAGGCCGAAGTGTTCTAGAAGGGGCATAAAGTTGAATCTTTTACCTAGCAAATCAGGCACGTCATACATTTGCTGAAGTTTGGCAATGAAATTGATCAGCGTATGGTAGCCGTTGGCAGGTCACTCAAGGGTAGGTGGTGCAGTGCAGATCTGATGAACTTTCGTTGAACAGCTTTCAACCGTGCAGTTCATACTACTGAGAATTCCAAACAGCAGAAACAAATTCCAGGTTTGAGCGTACTGACGAGCAGTAAAGTGATTTGAAGCTTGGATCAATAAATTTACCAAATTTTGGAAATAAATCCAAGCTGCCGATTTAACTTTCTCAATGGTAGTTGATAGATGATGACTGTAAGTTAGCCTGCCGTCCAACAGGACACCCGGATCTCTAACATGGTGAACGCGTTTGATGAGTAGTTCACCAATATTGTTATGATAGCCAAAAGTATCAAACAGTCCGATGAGAAGCTAATGACGTGGAACTTTCATTCATTTATTTATTTGGTTTACATCTAAATGGATAACACTGGATCAATGATTTGTTGCCACAATACACGGTTCGAAGACCCATCTCACATCCTCCAGACGCGCCACGCTCGCCAAGTCGTTCTGCACCTGGTCCTGCCCATCTCGCTCGCTGCGCATCCACGCCGTCTCATACCTGCCGGATCAGAAGCTGAACACCATCTTTTGCAGAGTTTGCTGTCCAGCATTCTTTGCAACATGTACTGCCCATCGTACCCTTCCAGCTGGCTGCAACCTTCTGGATACTGGGTTTCCGCCATAGAGTTAGGCGAGCTCATGGTTCATTCTTCGCCGCCGCACACCGTCTTCTTGCACACCGCCAAAGATGGCCCCTAAGCACCCGTCTCTCGAGTACTCCCGGTGCTTGCAAGTCCTCCTCGAGCGTTGTCCACATGTTTCATGTCCGTAGAGGACGTGAGGTCTTATAAACATCTTGTACATGACAACTTTGGTGCCGTGGCGACTCTTTTTCGACCACAGTTTCTTCTGGGAGCCAATAGTCATTAAACTTTACAGATGATGCGCCTTCGTATTTCACGACTAACGTTGTTGTCAATGGGTAGCAAGGATCCGAGATGGGCAGATTCCTCGACCGCCTCGAGAGGTATCCACGTCTATCGTAACACTGCTTCCCAGGCAGGCCCTGTCGCGCTCAGTTCCCTTCCCACAAGCATGTACTTTGTCTTTGTACATTCACCACCAGTCCAACTTTTTGTTGCTTCACATTTCAGGCGGGTGTACAGTTCTGCCACCTTTGCAAATGTTCAGCCAAACAATGTCCATATCATCCTTGAAGCAAATAAATTGGCTGGATCTATTTGAAAATCGTACCCTAGCTGTTACACCCAGCTCTCCGCATGACACCTTCTAGCACAATGTTGTGGACCATGGTACGAAAGTCCACTCCACCTTGTCTTGATCCCCGGCGCGATTCGAACGAACTGGAGTGTTCGCCCGAAATCATCACCACAGTTTTTCATCCACCATTGCTTTCCCAGTCAATCTATTAAGCGCCTCGGGGAGCTGTTCTCATCCATAACTTTTCATGGTTCTTCGCGGTCTATACTGTCGTATGCGCACCTTGTAGAAATCAACGAACAGATGGTGCATTTGGGACCTGGTATTCACGGCATTTTTTGAAGGATTTGCCGTACAGTAAAGATCTGGTCCGTTGTCCGAGCGGTAATCAACGAAACCGGCTTGATAACTTCCCACGAACTCGTTCACTAATGGTGACAGACGACGGAAGAGATGATCTAGGATATCACTTTGTAGGCGGCATTAAGGATGGTGATCGCTCGAAAGTTCTCACACTCCGGTTTGTCGCCTTTGTTGTAGATGGGGCGCCTGCTCCTTTGGCCCACTCCTCCGGTGGCTGTTCGGTTTCCCAGATTCAGACTATCAGTTTGTGCACAGGCAAATGGCCAGCTTTTCCGGGAATGCATCTTGATGAGCTCAAACCGATACCACATTCACCCCACCGGCTGCTTTATTGGTCTTTGGCTGTTGCCCAGATGGCATCCTTAAGTTCGTCCGTCAAGATTATCGCATCCGCATCCCAGCACATTTCGGCTCGCGGCACGAAGCCTTTTGCAGGGATGCGTTGAGCCTCTGGTAGAACTTTGTGTTTCTTGAGAACGGCAGAGCTTCTTCCATCTCCTCGCACTCCGCTTCTTCCAGGCGGCGTTTTCTTTCCTGAAAAAGGTGGGTCTGCTGTCTCCGCTTCCGTCTATAACGTTCCACGTTCTGCCGGGTACCTTGCTGCAGCGCGACCTGCCCGCGCGTCGTCCTTCTCCTCCAGAATCTGTCTGCGCTCTTCGTCAGAACCAATCGTTCCGTCGACTTCGTCCCTTATACCTGACGTTGTTCTCCGCTGCGTCGGTAATGGCTCCTTTAACAGTATTCCAGCAGTCCTCTAGAGGGGCCCCTTCGGGCTCACCCTCTTTACGGCAACGCTGCCTCGAGATACTGCGCATATGCGGTGGCGACATCAAATTTGCTTCAGTCGCTCTAGGTCACGTACCGTGGCGGTCGCTGGTGCGAACATTGTTGATGACGGAATAGGTTTGGGCGCAGTTTCACCATCACCAGAAATCGATGTTAGCGCCACGATATGTCCTGACATCGATAATGTCGGAGAAGTGCCGTCTATCATTCGGAAGGTGGTCGATTTGTGATTCTGTCTGCAGTGGTGATCTCCAGGTGTACACCGATGTGGGAGGCTGTATTTGGAAGTAGGTGCTGCGAATAGCTATATTCTTGGAAGCGGCGAAATCAATTAGTCGTAAGCCGTTTTCGTTCGTCAGCCCGGTGTACTTCCAGAACTTCCACAATAATCGGTCGAAAACTCCTCCTCTTGACCGGTAGCCAGAGCGTTTCCGTCTCCTGCCCAGTGATGATTTTGGCGTTCTTGGCTGACGGGCAGCTATCGTACTCACGTTCCAGCTGCGCGTAAGAATGCGTCCTTATCATCATCAGTGCTTCCGGAGTATGGGCTATGGACGTTGATTATGCTGAAGTTGAAGAACCGGCCTTTGATCCTCAACACTGCACGTTCTCTCGTTGGTCATTGTTTTCACCCGATCACGCGCCTTCTGCATATCGCCCTTCAATTATGAAAGCTGTTTCTAGCTCGTGTATGTGTTACCGCAGCTCTGGTAGATGGTATGAATTTTTACCTCTAAAAGTTCGCACCATTGATCCAGTCCAACCAACGGCCTCTAGCGCTTTCGTTGCAGAATCCACGATCCTTGAGCACATCTGGCGGGTATGCGTGTACTCCCGATGAAATTGAGAGAGATTTGCAGTTACACGAACCGAGTTTCGAATCGCTGGGTACCTTTTCATCGCAGTGGTTTTCGCCGATGGTTCCAGTCCGTACTCTCTTGTTGTTGATTGTTCGTTGCGTGAGGTTTTTTGGTTGGCTTTTTGGGGCTGGCACCAACCCCTAAATTTCCGGGGGACCATTCCTCCTTATTTCCGGTGGACCGCGGTACACGGTTGCTTGAGTCCCTCGCTCGCACTCGGACGGTGATCAGCCGCCCCTAACATGGAGAACAGACGCTGTTGTGAGCCGATCCTGACATGGAGAATGGACGCTCAATAAGATTTTGCACTTACGGAGAGGAGCGGCCCCTTCCCTGTCGGCATACGTCCATAGTTCCCACCAGGGGTTGGTTATCCGATCTTCCCTAAGGTTGCTCGTATGTCGGCCAGCACCGCATGAGGCGGGGATAGGAGTTGCTAGGTAAGAGGCTAAGGACCGCGAGATGGGGTCCTTTTATTCCTTCAGGTACAGAGGTACTATTGGTACGCCTTACCCAGCATTTGCCGTGCCAGCAATCGTTGCAATAATCATTGGTATTTTTACGAGAAAATTCTACGTTATTGCTTGTGATATGTGGTAGGGATCAATCGAAGGGAAATTTGCGGACTTCTTGGAAATTTGAATCAGAGTAATGGAAAATTTATAAATTAGCGGCGTGAACCAAACTTTCCATGGCGGCACGCCGGTGGCAAAAAATATCGGCGGCGGCGGCGTGGCGCGGCGACGCACACCTCTAATCTTAGCTAAGTCACTCCCAACGATTCAACGAGTATCAACCAATAATGTAAACGAAGCGGTTGGTACGAGATGTCCCCCGTTCTATGGCTTTATTGTGAAATCATGTTAAGAATTAAGGTCGGGGCTCTGCCAAAAACAAAAAGATATTTTTAGATTTACAAGATAAAAGATTGTCGCTTCGGTTCCCGTTGTTCTGCTGTCCAGGAAACATGTTTTGTACCGAACTGTCAAATCAATAGCCTATGCTTTTTCCTTTATTGACATTTTAGCACCCTATCCCGTTAGCAAAAGAATGTTCCGGACAGCGACGACCCAGCGACAATGTTTATCTTGTAACTAGAAATATCTTTTGCCAATACCTACCAAGTGATGGCTTATTGACTGATTTGTGATATTTTTACGATCGGCGTAGAAAGTAAAACGGAAATTATTTTCAAGTCAATTCATCCACACATTTGTTTGTAGGACATTTCTTAGTTATGGGGTGGTGGGGAAATCCAATATGATTTTTAATCAGAGAGGGTAGGAGTCGTTTGACCAGCAAAGCCCATTCTGCCGAAATCCTTTTTGGCCGAATGCCACTAGGCCACCCTATGACCATTAGGCCGAAACCCATCTGGCCGAAAGTAATTTGGCCGAAAGGGTTATTTGGCCGAACGGGTCATTTGGCCGAAAGGGTCCATTTAGCCAAAAAGGGTTATTTGGCCGGAAAGGTCATTTGGCCGGAAAGGTCATTTGGCCGAAAAGGACATTTTTGCCAAAAAGGGTCGCATGACCGAAAGCGTTATTTCTGAAAAGATGGGACATTTTGCCGAATAGGTCATTTGGCCGAATAGGTCATTTGAAAAGGAAAAATTAGGGGATTGAGGAAGAGAGACTTCTCACTTCTCACTCTTCATTTTCTCTTCTCACTGTAAAAAGTGAGAAGCGCGAAATAGAGTAGTGAGACGTGGCACTATTCACTTTTCACGGGTGAGTGAGAAATGAGGAGTGAGAAGTTAGACGTCTCACTCTCTCCTCCTCATTTCTTACTTCTCGCTGTAAGAAGTGAGAACCGCGAAGTGAAGGATGTGAGACGTCTCACTACTCGCTTCATACGCTCCTCGATTTCATTCACAGTGAGAAGTGAAAAATGAGGATGATGAGAAATTGATACGTCTTCTTACTCCTAATATCTCTCTTTTCAAATGACATGTTCGACCAAATGACCTATTCGGCCAAATCATCTAATCAATCAAATGTCTTATTCGGCAAATGACCCTTTAGAGTCTAATAACCCTTTCGGCCAAATGATCATTTCCGGTCAAACGACCCTTTCGGTGCAATGACCCTTTCGGTGAAAACTGACCCTTTTGGCCAAATAGCCCTTTAAGCCAAATGACCCGTTCGGCCAAACAACGCTTTTCAGCCAACCGATCTTTTCGGCCAGACGACCCTTCTCGACCAAATGACCCTTCTCGGCCGGTAATGAGCACTTACGGCCAAATGACGCTTTTCGGCCTGATGACCCGCTTCCGGCCTAATTCAGACCCTTTAGCCCAAACGACTCTTTTGGTACAAAATGAACTTTTTCGGCCTAATGACCCTTTCGGAAAAATGATTTTCTGAAGCCAAACGACCGCTTTCGGCCAAACGACCCTTTCGGCCAAATGACCCTTTCAGTCAAATGACCCTTTCGGTCAAATGAGCCTTACGGCCAAATGAGCCTTTTCGGCCAGAAACGACTCTTTCGGTCACATGACCTTTTGGCCAAAACGACTCTTTCGGCCAAATGAGTTCATTTCGGCCTAATGCCCACTCAGCCAAATGACCCACTTTCGACCAAACGACCCTTTGTGGCAAAACTGACCTTTTCAGTCAGAAACGATTCCACTTTCGGCCAAAAGGCTTTCGGGCTAATGGTCTGTTCCGGCCAAATGTATATTCGGCTTCCACAAAATTTTCGGCTTCTGATGGTTTTCGGTTTCGGCCAAACGACCCTTCTCCTTTTAAATCAATTAAATCTGCTAATAAAAACTTGAGCTGAAATAGAGGTAATTTCTTGTTGGCGCTTGGTGCGATTTGGCAGAACCCCGGCCAATTGATTCCCACAGGCATTTTTCAACTTAACGCTGCACAATAGGGCTAGCCGCTTTTGTGTTTGAACTTACATTTATGTTGTGCTTTTTTAAGCATAAATAATGACAAGAAAATAATAGATGTAGTCGAGTGCTATCACTTTCCAGGATTCTTTAACGAACTGGCTAATGTGTATGTATAAGCTAGACTAGACTCGACTAGTAAACAGAATAACTCTCAAAGTTACCCCAAGGTGAAAAATATTTATGTTTAAAACCATCAAATAATCGAGAACAACAGCCTTGTATGCTTTCTGCATGTAGTAGTACTGGCTTTCAAATTATTATGGCACTTTTAACTTTTCGCCATGTCACTTTACGGAAAGAATAATTAAATGGTCAACATTCCCCCGGATTACAGTAATTGTCTACGCTTGTATCACTTACGAATTTGTGCCAATTTCATAAAGTTAGTGTATGCGTCTATTAGTACAAAATAAAATTTTGAGAATTTCAAGAATAAGAAGTGATAGGAACACAGTTCAACAGCGTGGAAATGATGAAGTGATAATCTCATTCCCGTTTACAGAACAAATGCAATGGCTAATGTGATGGGACTATTAGCAACTTCTTTGAAAATACCCTTGCCTAGCCTTGGACCTTCGTTTTTGTACTCCAGCTCCGTCGTGTCCGGTCAACATCTGTTGCTATTATTTCCAGCGTACCAACGGTGTAGTCACCAAACGGTGGGACCAAACCTGTAAAATATGTAAAGACTGCAGAAAGCGAATTCAAAATGGATCTCGTTCCTCACTGGTTGAATGGGTTTTCTCGCTACAGGGCCGCTAATTTTTAGCTGGTTACTCGCTTCAGGTGACTACCCAATATTTCCCGTATCAATTATCGCTCTCTCTTTCACCATTGGTTGTCTAAGGCGATCTATTATAAGTTGTTGTTTGTCCCGAACCTTGCTTATTGGATTTGGTGTCAGTTATTGCTTAGCTCTCAGCCAACAGTATCCAGAAACTCGCCTAATGAAGTAACACACCGATCTTAAATACTGGAATCAAGTCTCTGCAAAGTCTGTGAAATCGTTTCCGTCCTAACCCTGTCGACGATTGCTATATCACCTGAGACAAGCATACATCGGTCCGACGCATCGCGCCGTGAAATAAAAAATATTGGGAATTAATCGCAAATTAACCATTTTACTTGATCGTGGCATCTGGTATGAAGTCAGTTTGTCTGCGCAACAGCTCAGGCAGTCACTTGCCGCTGCCTGCTGCACATTCCATGTCAGGAATGGATTGTCCCAAACAAAACGCTTCGAACCAAATCGGTTCCCAATTAATTTGCGCATATAGTTTATGCAGGTGAGAAATCGCTCCAACGCGTCATGAAATCTCTCACCGCAGCAGCGTTATTGCTATGACACGTTGGTTTTGCCGCCACTTTTTCCAGAGCAATCAGCTTGAAGCAGATCAATTTCGCATTTGACAAAGTTGAGCCTTTCTCTTATACTTGAGCAATTTTACAAATATTTTTGTGTTGGTTTATCGGATCTAAAAAACAATTGACCTATAAAATTTTGTTACACCTAATGTATTTCAAATTGTCGTAAAATAGCCTAAATTCAAAAAAAATATCTGTTTCTATTCTTCATCGCACTTTTGCTTGGCAGTAACGGGCAAATCAACTTTGATTAATTTAGTTATCCACCGGTTTCGTTTCAATAGATACAAAAACAGAGAGTTAAGAGTTATCAGGAGTTGCTAAATTCCTATAAAAACATAAATTTATATGACATATAACACTAAACACCATCAGAGGTTTTCTTGAAATTGTACCAGGACTCCTAAATTATCAAAAAAGATGCTATTAGACAAATGGTAGTTGATCTTTGCTGTACACCTTTTTTAGAACTTGAACTCTCCTAGTTTTCATTCAACATATTTCCATTCTATAATTTATTTGGTGAGGCATAGAGTAATGGCCTTTACATACGTTGCGGAGCCGAAATCACTGTTTTCTTGAGCGAATGTTAAGCTGAAACTGTGCCCGAATTGTAACGATTGTCTTGTTGCATGTAACATTAGATTCGCTTCAAACTGTTTTCTGTTAATTTAAAGCATTTTGCCGTGAATTTAAGAAAACGCCTTTGGTAATAAAGAAATTGCACATTGACTATGTATGTAGATCCTTTGAAGTAGAAGTAGAATGGAGACGAATTTTTTTAGCTGCACTGTGCAGGCATTTCCCAAGTCAACCTGAAAAAAAATCGTTTTTTGAAAGGATGATTTTACTGGTACGAGTTATAAACTTTCTTGTGCTATAAGAAATATAAAGTAATGGGCCTGAAACATACTGCAGGAAGCCGAATCACATCTGAATGGATCACATTACAGTTGTTTCATATTTATCTGAAATGGAGTTCCAGCCACGTTCAGCGTTCTCCACTGACGATCAAATCGCCGTCAAGCTTACACCAGTTATGAAGTTGATTTCCGATTTGGTTTAATTTATCAGTCTATTTTTCTGTAATAAAACCTCTGAATAAATTGCTTCCATTTCCATTTAATTGTGCGAGCGGTTTTGATTCATATTCAGAACAATCGAATTGCGAAAAAAACCTTTCGATACTTGGCTTATAGGAAGTGTGGCGATGCTTCTGCGATATGCTGAAGTATAAAGCCTCTGCGAATCGTCCGATTATTGCCGTGATCATCCGTGACGATCGGTTGAGCACTCGACCCGCGTCCGCAACGTGCAGCGGACCGATACCAAGATCGAGAACTTTATCACACGTTTGGACGTATAAATTTCGATATTTACATTCGGCTTCCTTCAGCGGGTTGAGTCAAAGTGTGGGTAGCAGGTTGCCTCCCGCCGGCTCTGATGAACGGCTACTTTCTTTCCGCATTTGCATCGCTTACCGGCTGAGTGATGTGTTCCAGATTCATAGATTTACTGCTCGTTGACAGTTACGCGAGGGGCACAACTTATGTTTGATAAACGATGCACTCACGATTGGCAGCTTATTGAATGCTTTGAAGAAAGGTGCATAGACTTTCTCAAACTGGCTCCCCGTGTGGTCACCATGTATGCGGTCCTGGCGCGCCTTGAAAGCAAAAGAATTGAATGAGGCAGATTAGATAATTATGAGCTTCACTTCAAAACCGCTTGGTCGTTTGGGCGTATATTCCAACTTCAAAATTGAAAGTTGTGCGTACCGTTCAATGAAGACTGACAATCAATGTTTACATAAATGAAAAAGTACCGTCATATAAGATATTCCTATATCATCAACACTTTCCGCTCGATAGATTTTTTTTCTTCCATCAGAGATACGCTTGACACAGAAACCATGAACTCTAGAACCACGATGCCATTCTTCCCGCATTCACAGTTCCAACCACAACAGAAAAGGAATAAAAAGGACGCTTGTTTTAGTTTTTCCTGATTCAACTATAGGTAGATGCCGAAGGATGTGTGAATTGTTAATGTGATCTCTACCCAGGAATACTCGGCAAGAGATGCGGGCTTACATTAACCGATAAAACGGGTAGGTATGACGCAATTAAATTGGCATTGAATCATGACATGCCTACATTTACCCAATGCTTACCGCATACCACACCCGTTCAACATTAGCTATAAAGTCGGAAGAAGTTATAAATATGATCAAGTTTCATCTAGGATAAAGTTCCACATAGAAAAGTAAAACTAGGAGGTCAGGGCTACTAACAGCCCTAGTCCGCATAAATTGTCAATTTGAGACTTTTCTTCCCGTTCATCGTAATGAACTTTGCTGAGTTATTTTAGTTTCATCCATATGCCCTAAAAGAGCGACCGTGAATCTTTTTATGTATTCCAAAGGATTGAAAGAAAATGCAAACTGATGAATGGAAGAGATTTGATATGCACCATCCAGGGATATATGCCTACATGGACGTAGGCCCATGCTGACTGGTATTTATTGCACTCTGGAGCATTCCGAAACCAAAATTTGAACAAATAAGATTCCTTTAATGAGGTACAAAAGAATCGTGTTACCGACTATACAACTGAACCAACAGAAGTAATGAGTCGGTATCGATTACATTTAGATTTTTATGATTATTGAGTACTATATTACCAAACCAAAGATTTATGTAGATCAAGATAGAAGTCGTTGCTACAAAATATGGATGATGTTCACCGCACTTTTTACAGCGCAGGTCAGTGATCACTTATAAATACGGTAGCGTTGACTGCTGACTTATTAAGCGAGGGGCTAATTTCAGAAGCTTGGGGAGATTTGGGTATCGACGATTACTGCCTTCCGTCCAGGCTACAGTACTAGCTCATGCTTCACCTGCCTTCACTTTTGATAATAAGTCATATTTTGAATTTTGTTTCACTTCATACGGTTTTGAGGTGTTTTGCACTTTAATACTGTTTTTAAGAAGGATCTTCAAATTTATTTATCAACATCCACACTAATTTACCAGGCATTACAGATATTAAAACTCAAAATATTGTAATCGAAGGAGAATTCGAAAGATTTAAAATCCACAGTGAAGTGCTCCGAAAAATGTCAAATAAATGTCGAGACCTCGTTTTCCCTTATATAAAATTCCTTTGTTTTGCTTTACTTAATCGCTGTACGTTTATGATTATGAGGATTCTAAATTAATCTCAACTTATACCAAACGTCAAAGAATCATTTTGATTGGATTTAAGCCACTATGGTACTAATTCAGATAGGTAGCTTAGTTGGTCAAAGCACCAGATCTAGCGTACTGAGAGGTCGTGGATTCGGAGAGGTCCCATCGAAGGGAAAGCGGTTTACCTCAAGCCACATATTTCAAATCAATATTTTCCGCAATGTCCAAGTTGGGTGGTTTAATACACCGGATATAAAGGCAATGTAATAGGTGATTGCACTGATTGAATTATTATTATTTACCAAGACAAGTTTTTGCTTATTTTTTCGGAGTTTTCCTGACCATCTCGACAACGGAAGCTAACGATTCCTATACACCTCCACGATTATTAAATGGATGTTATCTATATAGAGATGTATCAAAGAAATTTTCATTGATGCATTGAGAGACGCTTCTCAGTCCCTTGAAAAAAAAGGCTTCAAAGCCTCTCAAGCATAATTCCGGGCGTGTTGAAAGGAGGGCTTTGGCAGAGCATTTTGAAAGGAGGTTTAAAAGCATCTTGACAGCTTTCGACGGGCCTCTTAACCAGAAAAGCTTCGTAGAACCCACTTGAAGCCTTTTGAAAGAAGAAACTTTCCGAGTCTCTTCTGAGGAGGCTTCCGAAGCTTATTGGGAAGAGGCTTCGAAGCTTTTAAAAGGATGGTTCCAATCCTTTTAAAGGAGGCTTCAGACCCTCTGGACAGGAAGGCTTCCGAGCTTCTGAAAAAAAAGCTTCCCTAGCCGCTTGAAGGGAGACTTTCAAAGTCTCTCTTGAAGCAGAGAGCTTCAGCGAGCTTCTATGAAAGGAGGCTTCCTGGCATCTTAACCCAAGGGAAGCTTCAATCCTGCTGAAAGAAAAAATCCGAGCCTCTTGAGAGGAGGCTTCCTAGCTTCTTGAAATGGGGCTTCTGGGCCTCTAGAGGAGGCTTTCTAACCTCTTGATGAGGGAGGCTTCCAGAATCTCTTTATAGGAGGGCTTCGAGTCTCTTGAAAGGAGGCTGTGAGCCTGCCTCTTGAAAGGAGGTTTCTAGGAGTCTCTTGAAAGGAGGCTTCCAAGTCTCTCTCTCTTGAGAAGGAGGCTTCCGAGAGTCTCTCTTGATAGGAGGCTTCCAGATCTCTATGATGGGAGGCTTCCAGGCCTCTTGATGGGAAGCCTGAGCCTCTTGATAGGAGGCTTCCAGGCCTCTTGAAAAGAGGGCTTCCAAGCCCTCTTGAAGGGCTTCCGGCGAGAGCCTCTTGAGGGAGGCTTGAGGCCTCTTGAAGGAGGCTTCCAGGCCTCTTAGAAGGGAGAACTTCCGAGGCACCTCTTGAAAGGAGGGCTTCCGAGGCCCCTCTTGAAGAGGCTTCCGAGCCTCTTGAGAGGAGGCTTGAGGACACCTCTTGAAGGAGGCTTCCGGCCTCTTGGAAGGAGGCTTCCAGGCCTCTTGGAAGGGGCTTCCGGAGGCCCTCTTGGAAGGAGGGCTTCCAGGCCTCTTGGAAGGAGGCTTCCGAGCCTCTTGAAAGGAGGCTTCCAGGCCTCTTGGAAGGAAGCTTCCAGGCCTCTTGGAAGGAAGCTTCCAGGCCTCTTGGAAGGAGGCTTCCAGGCCTCTTGGAAGGAGGCTAGGAGCCTCTTGGAAGGAGGCTGGGCCTCTTGGAAGGAGGCTTCCGGTTAGCCCTCTTGGAAGGAGGCTTCCAGGGCACCTCTTGGAGGAGGCTCAAGCCTTTGGAGGAGGCTTCAGGCCTCTTGGAAGGGAGGCTTGAGCAGGCCTCTTGGAAGGAGGCTTTGGCGAGGCCTCTTGAAGGGAGGGCTTCGAGGCCTCTGTGGAAGGAGGCTTCCAGGGCCTGCCTCTTGGAAGGAGGGGCTTCCGAGCCTCTTGGAGGGGCTTCCCGGAGCCCTCTTGGAAGGGAGGCTTTGAGGCCTCTTGGAAGGAGGCTTCCAGAGCCCTCTTGGAAGAGGAGGGCTTCCAGGCGCTGAAGGCTTGGGCCTCTTGGAAGGAGGCTGAGCACTCTTAAAAAAAAAAAAAGGAAGGAGGGCTTCGAGCCTCTTGGAAGGAGGGCTTCCAGGCTCTGGGCAGAGCTTCCGGAAGCCTCTTGGAAGGAGGGCTTCCAGGCCTCTTGGAAGGAGGCTTCCGGGCGCACCTCTTGGAAGGAGGCTTCCAGGCCTCTTGGAAGAAGGCTTCCGAGCCTCTTGATACGAGGCTTCCAGGCCTCCTTGATGCAGGGCTTCCAGACACCTCTTGAAGGAGGGCTTCCAGACCTCTTGAGCAGGGAGGCTGGGCCTCTTGAAAGGAGGCTTCCGAGCCTCTTGAAAGGAGGCTGGGAAGACCTCTTGGAAACAGGGCTTCCAGGCCTCTTGAAGAGGAGAGCTTCCGAGCCTCTTGAAAGGAGGCTTCCGAGGCACCTCTTGGGGAGAAGGTTAGTCGATTTCGGAGTCAGCTATCGAGGCGCAGTTAACCTGGTAGGCCTATCCCAACTTCCAGAACGGTTTGGAGAACCGAGGACATCCTGGCTTAGACAAAACTGAGTGAAATATCGTACATATGGCCTCTACAAACTGGCATGGACATGAGCGGGTTTCCACATTAGCTGGGGTTTTCGTAGTTTTCTTCATCTTTTGTCAGTTATAGATGTCGTTTTGGAGTCATAAACTGGGATGTTCCAGAACAAACATATTGTTCACACATAGTGATATAGTCAATGCTAGAAAAGTGTTATAAAACATTTTTGGAACCTGTAAATGTTGTTCACACTGAAATATGTCATGTAAAGAAAGAAATAGAATTTTACTATATTTTTAGAAAAAACATCCTTACTCACGCCCCTCTAGAGAAAAATGAGCTTCTCTAGAAACATAACTCATCAGTATGGTGAAATTAAGAATGAGATGAGTAAGACATCCGTAAAAGAATTGTGAAAATCGGTCAAAAAAGACAGCTGAGAACTCCAGCTGTTTGAAAATTTAGTTCCCATGGTTTCTGATCACGGTAGTCCGCGTTAGTAATTTTATCACGCAGGATTATTTATTTTATTTATTCCATCAGACTGAATGCCGGAGTGGCCTGTGCTGCACATGAAAGTCTTCTCCCATTCAGCTCGGTCCTTGGCTGAAACACCTTCCGCCAACCACGCAGTCTGCGGAGGTCCGTAAGCGATGCATCCTCAACCTGAGTCGATCCTCCTTTCATACTTGCATGCCTCGCCTTCTTGTTCCCGTTGGATCGTTGTCGATTAGGCCATTTTCACAGTTACTGTCCGACATGTTGGCTACGTGCCCGGCCCACCGCAGTCTTCAGAGTTTTCAGGTATAGCAGACGATGGATGGTTCTCCCAACAGCTTGTTGCAACTCGTGGTTTCACTTCGCCTCCTCCACGTACCATCCCGCCATCTGCACCACCCCTACCATAGAGGGTACAACACTTTCCTTTCGAAAACTCCCAGTGCACACGGTTGGGTTCCTCCACGACATCGTCCAGCCTCTCCGTTAATCCGTGAGAGAAAGTACCGATCTTATAAGCGTTTTGTAGATGATCGAACGTTTCGTTACGGCGGCGAACTTTATTCGATCGGAGCGTCTTACAGAGTCAAGTACATTGATTTCCAACCACTATGCGCCTTTTAGATTTCTCTGCTGGTAATCGTTTAATAAAGGTGGTCAACCAGTGAACTGAAGTACGAATTCTTCAACCACCTCGATTTCGTCACCACTTCGCAGTAAACTCGTGATGTGGTGGCTTACCATTGACCTCTCTTGAGCCTCTTCCTATCATGTACTTCGTCTTCGACGTGTTGATATTAGTCCAAGTCCGTTTAACTAGCACACTTTCAGTCTTGATGTGGAGCATACTCCATCCTCTCAGGGTTACGTGCCGCCCATGATATCAATGTCAAATCAGCGAAACCAAATGGCACTGGACCGGACTTCGCGAAAATCATTACCACTCGTTATTCGATCACCTTACATCGTATTACTCCTCCAAAGCGGTATTGAATAGCAGACTACGAAAGACACATCACCTTGCCGTAACCCTCTACGCGTTTTCCAGAAGGACTCCGAGTGCTTACAAAACACTGAACTACGCTTACATCGCCCGATCCATCGTCGCCTTGATTAACCGTAATAAGTTTATCCGGAAATCCACCGTTTTTCGTGCATTAAACGCTGCCATAGCTGGTCCCGATCAGATTGTATCATATGCGGCTTTGAAATCGATAAATAGATAGATGTGTGGGCACATTGTATTCGCAACGGTTCTGCAATACCCGGCCGTATGGCGAACACCTGGTACTGAGTGCAATGATTAGGCGTTTACCCATAAATTCCCGCCTTCAGTACTGCTCCACAGGCTCTCTCTGCAATTGGTGTTAGTCAAAGCGCCATAAAATTTGGGGCCACAAGTACCTTGTGAGCTGTTCAGCAATGTGATTGGGTTACGTGGTGATTTACCACAATCTACAAACTCCAGGGGCTTTGTTGTTTTTCAGCCGGCCGATCTCCTCCTGGATTTCCTGGAGATTCGGAGCCGGAAGTCACTTACTATCCTGCGCGCACTCCTAGGTTTATTACCGCCGCCACCGATTGTCTGCCATATCGCCATTTCAGGTGCTCTTCAATGTAGTGCTGCCGCCGCCTTTGCACAGATCACCTCACGCTCGTTTGTTAGAAAGGTTCCATTTATGTCCCTACGCGTATCAGGGCTGTGGCACGTGGCCCTTACGTGAACGGTTCAACTTCTACATACGAACTTTCGTGCGTTATTAGCGCATTACAGTTATCCGTGTCTTCCCGGTCTCGATCTTCCTGCTTCGGCTCTTTCCTCCGGAAATCGAGTTTTATCTGTTCCCGCACCACGTTTTGTATCGTTACCTCATTCGCCCTCATGCGGTTTTGGCAGCAATTTCGCCCGTACTTGCATTCTTCCTCCTCAACTAACCGCTGCATTCATTCATCCCTTTTCCATACCAGCCGTTTTCTCTGATCCGGAGCCACCGTGCCCTCGTGCAGCAGTTGCGGTAGCTTCAATGGCGAGATCTGCAGTCATCTCTCCTGCCATCTTTTTCAGAGATGCTGCGCATAACTGCTCTTCCGTTAGAGAGTACCGCTTCCAGCTGCTGCGTGTGGTCTTGGGCTGATCTACCGTCTTGTAGCCGCCCAATGTTATAGCCGCAACGGACGACTCCGACGCGTGATGGTTGATCACCGTCAGAGGAGGTTGCTGGCGCCTTGAGACATGCTGCAACGGTATCCTTTATTCATCGCCCTGAGAATCGTTGCCAGAGTTGTATCGAGTCGTATTATCTTCAATGTCATTTCGTAAATGAATTTGTATTTTAAGGCGGCTTATTGGGCCTGCACCCAAAACCTCCTGTCTCGTCGGAGGGCCGTCGTGTCAGGGCTGTTTATCGTCCCACCTAACACCAGGACTTGGGCTTGTGCGCTTTGAGCGGCTTTACATTCGCTTGGAGCCTACTTGCGGATTCATGCAGCTTTTTATAGAGTTTTAACAGTGGGCCACGAGTCAAACCCCACCACATCACTGAGCAGGCGCCACGACTTGCAGATGGCCTGGGGAGAGGGATCGTCAAGAAAATGCCCATGGACATAGTCCCTGTTGCCCTTATCTGGCTATTAATGTAGTGTTAATTATATTTTTTGTTGAGAGAGAGATAACGAGTGTCCATCTATCTTGTCGTCTTTGAAATACGGATGTTTTTTATAGACAGATCCTAAAAACCAGTTTTTGATACTATATTTTCCAGAAACTAACAGTTTTAGAGTTAATGCAGTGCTCTCCCATGAAATACAAACACCAAAAGTATTCTATTCAAACGTATGAGATTAAATTAAAAACAAACAAACTTAGATCGCTGTTGCGTCCGTTCACTTCATCGTTACCAAGCAGTCGATGGTAGGTTTCAAGAACTGTAGAATGTTGGCCTTGACTCCCTATCCGCCGTAATGGGGCTACCATCACGATTATAAGCTTTCAGGGGTAGAGGCATTTTTCGTAATTTCTAAGGCTAGTACGCATGCTGAAAAGTACTGTGCAAATAGATAGGATACAGGTCTTTCTCACGGAATTATTAACTCTCTCTGAAATTCAATAAGCCCAGTACGGAGATGAGCAAGTAAGAAAAATTTACTAACGCTAATAACACCTGCCAAAGACTGCCGCTTTTCCTTATGAAAATGTTACGTACCATTATTTCGTACGGAAGAAGTGACATTTGTCCCATACTGAATCAGTTGTCAAATTTACCGTGGTAGTTTGATCAAATTTTCCGTAAACGCATTCCGTAAAACAGCGTATGCTGGGCTACAGTCGCTGCTGAAAGACACTATTTGAGAGATTATCTCCTTAGACTTTAGAGACACTCGCAAAGCTGTACTGTTTCGTCAGGGGTGGGTAAAGACTCCAATTCATCGTATCATTTATTTCGCACTATCCACACAGGGCAACTGAGCTTAGTGCACGTAAAAAATTTAATGTTGTTTTCATTAAATTAATATTTCTAATCACTTTGCTTGCCAAAGCGGAGCTTAATGACATCTATAAGGAAAACATACATCGCATTAGATCACATACATTCGAAACTTATACTTTTCATTAACTTATGAATGTTATTCAGCTTTTTGATGCAGGCTTCATTCATTAAGGTGGCATAATGAAGAAGAGTGTATAAGTATTTTCGAATGGTTTTCACGGCACATATAAGGTTATTTTTTACGTGTGCGCTAAGCGACACGATAAAAAAGCAAAACAAAACAGGCAAAGCTAATGGACGATTGAAATTGTGCATTTCAACGTAGTCACGAAAATCAAATGATTTAGGAATCAGACGGGCTACTTTTGTCTCTTTCTCGCTGCAAAGAAATTAAGAAAACAAACAAGGCCAGTAAATATCAAAATTTATATGGAGAACGAAAGAAAGAGATTTTCCCGTGCAGTGCCTAATATTTCATCAGTGATTCTACTATACTCACTTACGTGTCCTCCATCTTGGACGATATCCAGCTATCGCCTGACGTGTTGCCAGAGTTAGATTTTTGGTCGACTTCATTAACCATCCGCAGAGGCCTATCGGGGCTGCCTCTGCTGCGAAGTCAGTCTGATGCCACTGTGTACAGATTTCATTGACGCCTGAACGTAAAGTGTGGCCGATCAGCCCACTTCCGTTTCGAATTTTTCAGTTGCTTTTTAAAGCCTCTGTTGACTTAACGACGATGCGAGAAATGGTTTTGTGGTTTGCAAAACCGTAGGGACGCGTCTGGAAGATACCGTCGGAGAATGAAAAAAATGCTGGGGGATGCTCGTATGTGCTGTACTGAGTTGTTTACAACCACATAATTCAACTGGTGACTGCGGTTTTGCTGATCAGGGTGGGGAAAGTTCCGAGCTTATTTATTCACAAATTGAGAGGATTTTTTGCGACCCGGGGTTGGAGTTGCTTTGTGAAGGCTGTTTATTTGACTACATTGAAGTCATTTGGAGATTATTTGATCATGCCTGAGGTGGATTACTAAAATCTGCCAATAATCTGATATTTCCCATATCCCAATCAATTAATTACGTAACTTGCAAAAAGTGGCCATTTCAACCCCCAATGAATCAATAATTTTTTGTATGGATTGTCACACTTCGGTCACCCCCCCTCCCCCCTCTGAGCGTTATGTAATTTGGCTGGATGCTCCCTATGTTTTTGTTTCTCAGGTGATTTTTTCCACGATGTCATCCAGCATATTAAGAGGCGTTGAAATTTGAGATATTATATGTGATGAACGTCATATGTCAAGAATGAAGCATACGATGGCAGCCATGGAGACGCATGGGTGCATTGATGCATCAAGCCCCTAATCTCGACTTAACTTTTGTGTGTAAAAATCTAATTTAATAATTGTACATTTATAGAAAGTATTTTATATAGAATTTATACCAAGGAAAAAGCATTTATTCCACATGACCATACGTACAAACTACACACATTTTATGAAAATTGACAAAAAATAAACAGTAAGTACAATACATTGGAACCAGTTTACCTCAAATTTGTCAGAAATTTTTGACGGCGGCTCCTTATGTGGATTTGAGAAGATACATACTCTCGTTTGAGTGTACTTTTTCAATAAACACACCTAAAAATTAGGCCAAACAAAAATTCATATCCGGAGACAGAAGTAGCCCTGGGCTGAAATTCTCATAATGAACACACAAAAAAGCCACATATATTTAAATTTGGTTCATATGAGAAAGACGGAAAAGAAGAAGGCTTGTTGCAAAATTTAGCTTCTCCTGTTGTCCTTATGATTACGGCTATTTGTACACTCCCAGATTTTGCATACAAAATATGGTCACGTTTGAGGGATCAAAACATCGATATCTAGCGATTAAAATTGAGGGTCTTACTTGTGGCATCTCAGATTAAAATGACCTGAATTATCAATTTATAGTTTTTTTGTATGCATATTTACTGAAAAAAGGTAGGGGAGGGAGGTTCGGTTGTGACACACTTTTACCTTGTTTGGTCCATAACTTTGGCCTGGTTTGATCATATGTCGACATTTTGCATAACAATCGAAAGCTAAACTTATAACCTTACTACTTGATGAAATTAATATGATTTCATCGATTTAGAAAAAATATTGACAATTTAGAAATTTGACATTTTGGACATTTTCATTTCGTGTAGTTCGGTTGTGCAGGCACCCTTGAAAACTTATTTCTAAAAATAAAAACATGAATAAAAACCACCCAGATTTAAAGACAAGGAATAGTTTATTCATTCTAAAAGCCAGGAGGACGCTAAAAAGCTTAAATCAATTCACCCTAGCAGCGATGATGCACTCCCTCGGTGCATTAAGGAGGATATTGAAAAAAAATCACACGCATAAGAAAGGTCTAAATAGCACACTTTAGAGTAAATGGGTTTAATTTTTTCATTGATTTGCGTTTTATTGGTATGCACATCACAGTCAAAAAAAATCCTGATTAATCACCCTAGCAGCAATAGTGCCTTTCCCGTTCATTTAAAAAAAATAATATTTTGGCCATAAATTTTGATCCCATGAGTCCGAGCTGACCAATTTTCAATAGGAAACAATAATGGGAAAAGCATTCCCCGTCGAATACAACTTGTTGCAAGCAAATCAGTCAACGCTTTGTGTGTGTGTAATAATATAATGACTAAGACATGCCCAAAAGAACTATAAAATATGAAATAAACTCATTATTTCGAACAATTATGTCAAACTAATTATAAAAACTGCCTTAAAACGTTATTAAAAATAGAAGTTAAGGGACAAGTAAAACGTGATATTGAGTTACGTTGTCATGAACGTGATAAAGTTTTTAAAAATAATTCTAAGATTCGATTCACATTTCACTATTTATTCAGAGTTCGTTATACACTTGATGTTTTACAAATTTTTAATTGTCTACACTTGGACGTGACTTGTCTATCGAATACCGCACTAGAACTGATCACCTGACTTCGAAGCTACCTAAGTTACCTGCAGCTTTTATGGCGCCTAACTGGAAACTGCTGGCTTCTTTAGCAGAATTCCTGGTTCGTCAATTGGGTCCCGGCTGATGCAACCTCGATGGCCGGATGTTTACTGCACCGCAACGTCCAGCGTACCTGTGGCTAACCTTTGGTTGGTAACCAAACTGGCTGACGTCTCCGCGTGCCAGATGCAACGGTGACTTTCTGCTAGCGCGTACTTTTGCTGACGTCTGTGCATACGCGATGAGGCTGTTAGGATGCGTACCTTTATAACTTCCCACATGACCAGTTAGATTTAACCGTCTCGGTTCCACCCTAGAATACCAGAAAGTATCTGCAACTTTGACTGCTGGAATGCGTATCGTCAGTTTCGAAGCAAGTTCTACGAACTTCTCTTATGAGAAAAGTAAGAAAAGAAACTATGACGAAGAGCATAATGATCAAAACTATGGCTTAAGCAATGTTGCGATGCTCCTAGTCCTTTCGGTAACGGTTTCTAGATGTTTCTGGCTTACGACGATTATGTACGTGTAGTTGTTCCAAATTATCACATGAGTTTCTGCTGGTATTTCTACAGATTCGTGACGGTTTTAATAAATGAGTACCGGAGTATAACAGATTTAGTTTCCCCTTTGAAAGATTTGCTGTTGAAGTGCTTTCCGTTGAGAGTTACAGAGAGCGAAATCCTTGAATGATACGAGAAATGTTCCTGTCAGTTTCTCAGAACCAAAACTACTATTTCTTATTCTGTATGAAGGGAGAATTGGGTTTAACGGAGTTTTTATCGAGTACTCAAGATTTTCAACTGTTTTGAATTCGAAATTGTTGGTGACTTTTGTAAAGGTACATGCTACCTGCGTTTCCTCGTAAATATTGGATAAAGACATTTGTCGTTGGAGACGTTAAAGAGGTTTTGTAAATCGCAAATACTGCGTTTCTCGATGTTCGTGCAATGGATACATTACCAGATCACGACCTCGTTTATTTGCCAATAATAAGCACTTGTGGCGATTTTAGCGCTTTCCTAACTGTTGTTATGTATAGGAATAGTTTCCAGCTGAAGTTGTACATAATCTCCTCATCTAAGCTTAGGAATTTTAATAAGGACTATTATGTCTGAGGTTGTTGCTGTAAGCTACCGGTTCCAAAATACTCGTAAAGTTTGATCAAAGCTTTCCAAATCCGATTATGCCTTGTGATTCCAGTAGTTACGTTGCAAATTCCAGTTCTGAAAGGTTCTAAGAACGTTTTCGATATTATATACCCAGTTTCACGACAATTGTATGGATTCGGGAATTGTTTACCAAGCTGAGTGTTGGGATCATGTCGATGTTGAAGATGATGCTGTGTATATGTAGAATGTGTTTCCAGTCAATTGGCCAGGTCTAAACTGCAACCTAAGCTTGTTTCAACATTTTGATACTATCTATTTCTCTATAGACTGCCCTGTAAGCCTGTTTTTGTTAAATTGTTTATTCTGTTTCAAAAGCTCATTATCACCAGCCTATTTCATTTGTTCTCTGTAACTAAAGCATTATTAGAATGTTTTAAGGATTCTAATTGATTTTTCAATTATATAACAAATCTTCAGTTATCAAGGTTTCCATGTAATCATTTTATAGTAGATCCAAGAAAGTTGAGAGATCGTTTTGTTTCTTCTTCGTTTTACGAGTAAGATTTTCAAGTATAAAGTTGGCTTGACTATGCTTTTACTGTTTCAAAATGTTGACTATTTCTTCAATATTTGGATTTTCTTCTAGATTGCAATAATAGATTCATATTGTTTTAAAATAATTCTGTATGAGTATAAATTGAACTTCATGAAATAATGTGTGGAAACCTTCTTTCAAAGAAAACAGATTAGTTACTGAAGGCAACTATGCCTGGATTTTTGGTTTAGGTCGAGGATTTCCATATATGAGGAACTGGTGAAGGTCACACAATAAAATTACAGTGTAACAATAGAGTGATTATCATTTTGGGAATTTGTCAAAATGCTTTAAGCTGTAAAAAGAAATATTGAAACAAAAAGAAAATAATGGGGCTATTAGTTTTTCGTTCAAAAGTTAAGTTTTTTTCTTTTTCGTTTTAGTTTTAGTTTATGGATCTTTCTTCCGCTCTCGTCAATTATATTAGTTTTCTCTGTTTTCTGTGACTTTTGAGTTTCTGGTATCTCAGGTTGATGTTTTCAAATTGTTACGTTTCCTTTTCCGAAAACAGTGTCATTTAAAAGAAAAATTCTCAGGTTCTTCTCTCTGTTTTTCTGTTGAGTTTTTCTAAATCTTTAAGCTTCTTTTGCGCATATTGTTCCGAAAAGATCCACTGTAAAATTCCTCTTTTATGTCTAAATTCTTTCATCTAGATCCTCAGAATTACGGGTCTTCATTTTTAAAGCCAAAAACAACTCTTTTGGAAGTTAATTTCGTTTAGAATCCTTATAGAGTCGTTGTAATAGAGACTGCCAACAGATTTATTCTTTAGCCGTTTTCACGACAAGTCTTTGGTTGAATCTCTAATACTCAAATATTGTGCAATTCTCACTTATTGTTCTGTAGAACAATTTCAACTGTTCCGTTGGAGGAGGACTGCCCAACACTTGTATAATGATATTCGACATCGTTTTCTTCGAGGAAATCTCTGATTGTTGTGGGGAATAGTAAATGAAGCTTCCTGATCCATGACGAGAAGGAAGGTTTTCCAACATTTGAAAAGAAGTGAGTTATAGCAACTTTAAGAATGTGTATAGCATTACGTGTTTTCAAAGGAATAGCCATTGTTAATCCGTGAAAACTTATCGCATAGTGTTAGATAGTTCTTGTTGTTAATAATGAAAATATCCGCCATATGTACAATTTGCAACGGCTTTGCGATTAAAATTATTTGCTGTTAGTTTAAATTGTTGTTTGTATGGTCTTCTTTCGTACTTGTAGCTGTGGCATAACCTTGCCAAATGTTAATAGAAGTTTTAGTAATTTTGGATTTCATGTTCAAGGAAAAAGTATTTTCCCAGGATATGTGGGTTTTTGTTTCTGTAATTCCTCTGTGATTTTGCGTTATATTGCCTTTGAATAATTAAGTCTTGCTCCAAAGTTCATCGGTGACGTCCTCTAGCAGTTGTTGAGTCAAAATATTTTGAATGATTTCCTCTGGAAAAATAATTCTTATATATAGTTTACAAATTACACAAGTCCCATCCCTCTCACTACAATAAATGCCGGTGAGTGCACTTATTGATGGCGTAGCCTTCTTTTAAAATATTGATCAAGCGATGCAGGACCGAGGGCATTTGTCTTTTAGCCATAATGCAATTCTATGGTAATTCCTGAATAAAGTGAAAGTCTCTTGGTTATCTTCATTTTAGCTTCTTCCAGAACGAATTTGATTTCTAAGAGTCGTTGAGGTCTCAATGTTAGATGGTATAAAAATCGTTGTCGTCAGTATCTGCAGAGTGTTGTGGTAATGTATCGTCGCTGGAAGATGAATTCGTTTAACTTCCTATTTTCTCCTCTAGTGCAGGTTCAGATTCGAGAAAGTGCGTCTGCATTTGTGTTCAATGTTCCTTTCTTGTACTTAATTTCAAATTCTTAAGTTCTTCTAGACTGCAAGTTTCAATGTAATAATCTTCGGTTCAGATCATTTTTGTCAGGAGCCACACAAGTAGGTTTGTGGTCCGTGCGTATTTCAAGTGAGTGCCATAAATGTAGGGTCTAAAATGTTTTGTTGCCTTTGAGGCGATATTAACAGTTCTTTTTCAGTACCAGCACAGAATAATTACGTATTACTGCTTTGCATTTCAAAGATTCTTGACGCGTACACCATAAATTGCCGGTACATTCTTTCCGTCATTCGAATTTTTCCAGAGACAAAACGGCTCCGAGCGCATAGAAGTCGCTTGCGTCAGTTTCAAGGATAAATTTTCCTGATTGAAATCAGGGTATTTTAAAAATGGGATCAGTGTGTCAATAATCGTTTACAATCATTAAAACAACTGGTAAATTCTTCGTTGTGAATAATTTTTCGCATCTTTCTTCAAACATTTGGTCAAAGAAGCTTCGTTAGCTTTGCGAAATCGCGAATGAATTTCCTGTAATATCCCAGTAAACCTAGGAAAACCTTTGATTTGGTGTAGTTGTCTTTGGAATCAGCCAACTAAGAATTTTCAATTTTATTAGGATTGGGTCTAATGCCATCTTGAGTTATGATATGGCCTGGTGCATCTGATTCACACTTGTCCAGATTGGATTTTTAAATTGGCTTGAAGCAAGTCATTGAGGCACATTTCACCAAATTGTCAAGATGTTGTTGCCGAGTAGACTACCAAAAATTATTATGTCATCTGAGTAAACTGAACAGCATTTTCCAATCAAATTTCCAAGAATATTGCTGATTCATTACGCATGGAAAGTTGCTGGCGCGTTTTTCAATCCAAAAGGCATGCTGAATAAATTCAAATGCCCAGCGAATTAGTAAATGCTGAAAGGCGGTTTTTGGCCTGTCCTTTGGATGGACTTCAATCTGAGGTGAAAATCCAGATTTTTTAGGTCCAACGTAGTGAAATATGTAACTTCTACGGCCAAGCCTATCAGAGAATTTCTTCCTAAATTCGTGGGATGAGGGAATTTAATCATTACCACGGTTTTTCATTTTTGCAGTTTGCGGTAATCATAAGACAATGCGCCATTTCTTTTACCGCTCGCATCAATCTTTTTTGGAACGATCCAAATTGCGGATGTTCAAAGGCGAAAATAGAATTCTGTATAATACCGTCTTCCAACATTTTCATCTATCTGCTTTTTCAACTTCTGCTTTTGTGGACTTGAGGATATCTGTAGGTTTTGTGTAGACTGGAATATCGTCCACTGTTCCTGATCCTATGCTGAATTGTAGACGTGCAGAATGGTTTTTCAGAGTCCTTGTGAAAGAATCAATTGAGGAATATTTTACCAGAGTTTTTAATAGTGCAGGTTTTCTCTTACTGAATTTAGATGTTGACTCTAATCATTTTCTTCAAATCAGGGTATGGTGTATTAGACGAACGATGAAGATGATTTAAGTTCATATTATTAATTTCTGCTACCTGTAACTAGTTTTAGCTGGATGTGTCCAATAAAAAAAAATGTAACCGCTTTACAGAAATTCCCTAATCAGGGGGCGTTTAAACAAAGCCTTTTCTGCGTGGTATAAACCTGATTGTATCCACAGCATTATCAATTTTATATATCGTTAGGGAAGGTAAACGTTGCCATTATCTTGAGAAGACAGGGAGTTTAATTATTCTCGTTGAATTCTCAGTCAACGTGATCTGCGGGTGGGCCTAATTCGTTCTTATTTGCATATTCACTGTTTTTTATTGGAAAAATTAATTGATGATTGCTCGCGTCGATGGAGTGCTTCGAAATCAGAAAGAGTTTCGTAACCGAGGATTCCGTCATCAAGGGGTATGGAAATTTAAAAAGATGAAGGTGACTTTTTGTTTCCAAGCCAAATAAGTGTTGTAATAAACTTTTTATCAGGGTGTGAGTTTTTGCCTAGAAAGTGTTTGAAATTCGAATTAGGTTTACATTTTTCCTGTTTAATTTTGGGAGATCAGACATGAGGAGATACAAGAAATTCTTATTTGGAACCACTATCTACAAAGTAACTTTACGTCTTTGCCAAGAAGGAGTTGTAATTATTACGTAAGGTAAACCATTGATTGCATTTAAGTCAGCGTGTTGGAGTGAAGGGAATTTGAAATTTACCACTAGAATCTTCAGCTTCTAATTCTTCTTCGGTGTCAGTGTTGTTTGGGTTTCCTCCGTTATTATCCTGTTCAGCATCGTGATTGGGCTATTCCTGTTAGAAGAACGTAGCAGAAGGATCCAACTTCCAGCAGGAATAAATTTCTGCCTATCAAGAATGCACTTTTAGCATGTCGCGTTGAGGGATTAGCAGTAGCTTCTGGATTGTTTGTTAAATAATGACTTGTTGAAGGGTTTGGAGTTCCTATTGGAATGGGATTGTTGATCAAATACAGATTATTGTGTTTGTGTCTTAGTTTTTTTTCCGCGTTTTGGAACCCTACACCAAGAATGCATAGAGCATCCTCTAAATCACTTGGCAACAGGCGGTCTGAGCTTATAACGAAAGTATGGTTTACTAATCTGCGTTAATAGATGCTGCCAGATTTCTTGTTCTAAAAAAAGTGGTTTATTTAGCTTCCCAATGTGCCATGTATGTTTCACGTTTTGTTTAGCTAAAGATTTCATATTCACCATGATTTCTTTTGTGCGTTTTGTATTAAATATACAAAGATTCAGATTAACATTTTCAATGACCAAGAGCTGGAGTCCTAGTAAGTCGCAATGTTATTGCGGTCACCATATGCGCTTGTAGAATTTCCGCTATCTCTCGTCAAAAGTAGTTGGGTTTCCATTTTACATATATCATATCTCGAGCTTTGCCCTCGACTTTTGTTTGCATAACTGCCTGTTCGTAAACGGAAGAATAAAGTCCGCTGCTACGTGTGGTCGGCATAAATTAAAAACTCTCCTGGCTGTGTCTAGCCAGTGACTCAATTGTTTTTATTCCCGTCGAATGATGGGATCATCCGAATAGAGGTCAGGAATTCTGAAGAAATCACTACGGCGTTCACCTCCACAGCGGGGCTTGCCTTTGTTGTTGTTGCAAATTGTTGTTGCTGTTGTTGAAGGTTGATGTTCTCCGATTGGAGAGCACCAATTCTTTGCTCCAAACTTTGAATTTGATCAAAAGAGGGCTTGAAAGATTCAATGTTTTCCATATTTTCAGAGAATTTCAAAGCTCTTACTTTCGGAAAAGGGATTAAATTTGGGCATAGAATTACACCAAAAATATATATAGAAGGGAGGATTTACTCACGGTTCTTTTACGTCCTTGAAGGATTTAAATCCACCGCTTTAGTGCAACAGGCTCCTAAAACGGTTGACTCCAGAATCGCCTACCGTGTCGAGGGATGGCGTGTGTTGATTCTCGATGAATCTTCCTAGCCGGTCCCGGCCGCCGTTACGTGTTGAACTCTAAGTTGGACATGTAAAGTGCTGTTTTTGAAAAGTTCCACGTGTTGGGTTTTTCTGTTTTCCTGGCACACTTTAGCCTTCACTAGTTAGGGTTTCTTCACTAAACCGTAGGACGAGCCGTACGACTCGCGCCAGTTACGTTGTCATGAACATTGATAAAGTTTTTAAAAATAATTCTAAGATTCGATTCACATTCACACTGTTATTATTCGAGTTCGTTATACACTTGATGTTTTGAAATTTAATTGTCTACACTTGGACGTGTTGTCCCTATCAGATGCCACTAGACTGATCACGCCTGACTGAAGCTACCCTGGTTACCTGGCTATGGCCGCCTAACTGGAAACTGCTAACGCTTCAGCGGAATTCCTGGTTCGTCAATTGGGTCCCACGGCTGATTACGCCTCGATGGCCGGATGTTTTACTGCAACGTCAGCGTACCTGGCTGTATGCTGGTTTGTTGGTAACCAAATAGCTGACGTCTCCACATTGCCGGATGCAACGGTGACTTTCTGCTAGCATGCGTACTTTGCTGACGTCTGTGCATACGCGATAGTAGGAAACTGTTAGGATGCATGCATAACTATTGACCAATTGTTTATCAATAAAATGAGGTTGCCACTAACCAAACCAATAAAGGTGCCCACAACCGGAATTTCTTGGCCTTTTTTGGAGACGGAAAGGAAAGAAAAAGCAAATTCGCGCTAAAATTTTGATGACAATCGACATTTGGGGCCTCAAAATAGATTAAATTTACTGTGTAAATAGCGCATTAGAACTCACTTTTGAATTAAATCCTTTAATTTATGACACTTTAAGAAAAAGGCAAAAAAAAAAACTTTCGTGTTACATTTTTTCTTGTACGAAAAATGTTATTTGTTTCTAGTTTAGAAAGTAGAAGATGCTTATCAGGATTGATATTGAGGCACAAAACATCATGTACTATTATAGCAAACAAATGACGATTTCGTCTGAAATTGACAGCATCTCTTATCTGTCAAAAAAAGATTACATGTAGTGGTGCCTTACCAACCGAACGGTAGCACAACCAGAACCTCCTACTATCTACAGTGAATATATACGAGAATTTTTCCACACCAATGGCATATTCTACATCTAAGTTTCAGAACACTGATAAAATTAATGTCCGAGTCAGGTGGTCCAATACCCGAAAAATAGGCCATTAACTTTGATTTTACCTGAAAAAGCGTAACTGAAGTTGAGAAATAATTGGGAAGCCACCAACTTTACTATGGAGCTCCATACACTAACTTGGGTGGCAACTAAAAAAAGACGGAATGAAAAAGAGTGGCTACTGGATAATAAATGCAAAGAAGTACAGTTCAATCTGATATATATGTTATACAAAGAGTGATGTCCTTAGTCTTAAATCGCATAGACTGGCGACTGTGGCATGTGATCTGTTGTTCAGCCGTGCAGCCTCAACTTGAGTCTTGCTTATATAACTTACGACCGCTGTACGCCCAATTTTCAGATACGGTAACTTCTAATCCCTGCTTATGCAAGGTTGCTTCGTGTCTTCAGGCCTTACAATCACGCTTTATATAACCTGAAAGAACTAAAGTAGACCAAATAATCATGCTGGTGGACAGTTTTTGAAACATTTTCACGCTTGGAAATGTTCGACCGTGATATGTCCCATGATCTTTGTTTGCTTGAAAAATTTACAAAGCTCATATGGCCGTAGTATTTTTCGCAAACTTTCCGACATTTTTGAGCAATGTTGGAGTGAAAATGTGTGTGCGACAACTCTAAGGATTCATTCTAAGGATTCCATTCTGCATAAAATCATATTTCTGTGGCGTTATTGTATTCTGATAGAAAAAGTATTAAAGTCATTCAAATTTTTAGTTGTCTGCCCG
>NW_026942173.1:0-1772 GCF_024139115.2 Armigeres subalbatus
TTGTTCAGTTTTTTGTTGTTTTCTTGAAACTGTGTAAAATGGATATATGCAGTTTCTCAAACAAATGATTCACTTGTTCTACCAACAGCAGCACGAACACTCAATTTATTCGATTTGTGCAACTTCACTACAAACGGTCAAGCATGTTCGGCCGACCTTTACCCCTTTACCTTTACCTTTATTTCCAACCGAGCTACCAACTGTTAAACCTAATAAATTCGCGTATCAAACACCCCTAACTTGATTTTACTATGGGCTGGAGCTGTCAACATGTGAGCTTCTTAACTGCCAAGCAGTCAAATTTCCAAAAAAATTAAAATGGAATTTAAACATTAAATTAGTGTCTATGAGTTTGAAAAAAATATGTTGTAGCTCGGAAAGGTATTCTATCGAATGAATATAAAAATTCAACATGTTTACCCAAATTAAAAAACACAGCGTGGGTACGCTACATTAGTCACCTACAGCCGGTTTTGGATAAATAAAATTGGTTCCAATACTCTTAACTCTGCACTCTGTATTCGAGGTCAGTACTTCACATTTCAACAATTTCATATATTGCTACCAGATTTACATTTGATTTGTTTGATTATAATAAACAATAACAAATACAAAACATTATTTAGTACTCTATTGACTTTAGTGACCACTTTCCGAAAACAAAACCAGTGACTTTAATGAGTTTTGGATGCAAATAGTGGTTCAAAATAGTGAAAAAAGTCAATCAGTAGAAAGTGACTCGCTACCAGCCCTGAAGAGGTATCCAATTGCTGCTTACTCTACGGTTTGTATTCAACCATTTTTATTTTGTTTTATCAAATTTGATTCACACTATTTCTTTGCAAAAATTAATATTGAGCCATTAGAACAACTACATGGCTATGACGGGATTCGAACCTAGAACATAGACACCAATGCAATGGCACAGCAATGTGCTGATTTCCTCCACACTTCTAAGCTACCTCCATAGTGCCTGCATACTTTTGGCATTGGCTCTTGCACTGGTGACGGCTAAATTTAGCTTAAGTGCTGCTAAAAAGCCGCTTATGGCGAATTATTTGGCTGATATAGTGCATGCCTCTACTTATTATTATTATTTTTTTCTCGTTTAAAATTAAAAATCACTTAAATAAAGAGGAAGCAAAATCTAGCGACTTTCGGGCCTCTTGAAAGGAGGTTCCTAGGACTCTTGAAAATAAGCTGTCGGGCCTTTTAAAAAGAGGCTGCCGGGCCTCTTGAAACGAGGCTTCCGGGCCTCTTAAAAGGAGGCTTCTGGGCCTCTTGAAAGGAGACTTTCGGGCCTCTTGAAAGGAGGTTTCCAGGCCTCTTGAAAGGAGACTTCCCTTATTTTTACACGCCTATACGAAAATGTCAATATATTCAGACGTATGTATATTATTTGTAATTTATTTTGTGTGTCTTAAGGTAAATTGATATTTTATTTCAAAATTTCCGTATAAACCCTTTCTTGAATCGCTATAATTTCGAATGAATTTTCTGCAGAAAATTGGCAGTTCATTGATATCAATTGTTATTCCTTCATGTGAGTAGCGTCGGATGTCACGTTTACTCTGGCAGGAAGTGACAAAATCGAGCCAAAGAAAGTTTCCCAAAACATATCCACTGTAACAGTGAAGAAAAACCGAGCGCATCTACTACTGGCAGCCACGAAAAGCTGCCGTCATGCAGAACGCCTCCAAACTTTCGGAACAAACGCAAGTGTAACTTAGCAGAAATGATCTGCTCCAGCTGAAATCACGTCGGTGCTTGGA
>NW_026942174.1:0-6243 GCF_024139115.2 Armigeres subalbatus
TCATTACATTTACGATCTAGAACATTGTTACTTCAAGGCAAAATATTCGACATCTACTGAACTGAAAACTCAAACACGAAAGTAAGGATTCACTAACTATTAACACTTAGTAGCATGAAATGTTGGATAGACCACATTATAGAAGCTTACAGCCATTTTTTAATGTGTGTGGCAATCATTGCTCATTAAGATAATCTATATGGGATATTGCTCGAGGCAGAAGCCGAAAAAATTTCAATATGCAATCTGTTTGTTTACAAGAAGCAATCGAAGTTAGAAACTCTTGATCAGGTTCGTTTTGCTGTTTGCCTTGGATTCCCATGATCCAATCAAAGCTCTCGTTCACTTTTCTTTTCTCGACTCGAGCCATAATTTTACTCGTACATTTGCAACTTTAATTTGTATGGGTGGATTGGCTCTTGCTTCCACACGAAATCGAATCGATCCGCAACTTGCGACGGTGTTTGTTTGGGTTCTTTGCTGCACAAACAATCAAGGCAGCATTTGCCGAGACACAGGTGGGTGTTCGTTGATCAAAATTAAACAAAAAAATATAAATGTAGGTACCTATTATACTGCATCAACGAATAAAATAAAATAAAAGCGTTATGTGGTGATTATTAAATCTTCTAAATAGGACCAATTGCAACCGTAGTCAATGTACATGTGCTTTGAATGAGTGTTCGTTCATGATATTGCCAGTTTGTCCAATGCCGTAATCCGGAGGAGAACATTGATCATTTTTTATTTGTTTTGTAAAAATTTCCTCCGTAAGTGAAAGAAAAGCCATGATTTTGACGTAAACTACGTCTAAAGGGGGAAAGACTCGGATACAGGGGTGTGGCAAACAGCTTCAAAATTCAGAGACCGTCACGAGATTGGGCTTAGATTTCAAACGCTAATAGCTCCTTTATCTTTCGATAGATTTCCGAGGTTTTATTATCAATCGAATCAATTTTCCATTGAGAACAAGTCTATTAAAACTGTTGATTATCAGTTAAACTACTGAAGTTTCCATTTTTCCAAACCCACCAAAATTTCAGAATCAATCATTCCCGTTTCTACAGGCAGATTCATACACTGACATGACCAAAACCTTTAATCTCCTCCAAAACAAATAAAACATAATTGATAAAAAATGATTTTGCTTATTTTATCCCTCCTTTGCACCAGGTGTCGCACTAGTTGTCCCATTATGGCCAATCCCATAAAAAAAACAATGGGATTTGCCACTTAATCAGAGTGAAAAACAATGGGATTTGCCATAATCTGGGATAAACCTGGAAAAATCTGGAATTATCAGGAATTAACTATTGTAACCTGGAGAAAATCAGGGAATTATCAAGGAATTCTTGGAGGAAATCCGTAAGAGGCAGATTAAAAATGATGTAGGTAATCAACTCGCCTCACGACTGAAAAAGAACCAGCCCATAAGGTTTTCTGTCGTTTAATATACTTTCTTTTTCAAGCATAAAAGAAGAATAGTTTTTTTGTGGGCTTGAACACTGGCGAAATTGAACTGAGTCACGATGGGGCTCAGTAATAGAAGAAATAAACCAAAACAGCAGTTCTCATACCTGGGATACATGTACCCTAAAGGTATCTTTGCCAGCCCTGAGAATTTTACCTCAGACCAACAATGTGTAATGGCGGATGTATTACAATTCCAATAAAAAGTATTGATAAAGTTTTGATAATTGTGAAATTTTTTATTCCAAAACTATATATTGTACATAATATGCATAGCAATCAGTAAATCAAAGCTTATTGAATCCTGCCCGCCACAACCAGCCAGACACCAGTGTATGAAGAACTGTAGGAAAACAAATCAAAAGGACAAAACGTCTAGCGAGTAAATTTAAAAAACCTTCAATGTAACTATCTGACCGAAACCAAATTTTGTACAATATGTTAAGAATATACGAACTACTCTAGAAGCTAAATTGAAGACATGAAGTTTTTTTTTTCGAAAAGTTTAGTAGCTTCGTTGTAAAGAAAAGGCTTGGAAGTCTTCGTCTAAGCGTATCAAGAAGCTCGGAAGCCTCCTTTCAAAGAGGCTCAGGCCTCTCACTTTAAAGAGGCTCAGAGCCTCCCCTTTCAAGAGGCTCAGGCCTCCTTTCAGAGGCTCAGAGCCTCCTTTCAGAGAGCTCCAAGGAAGCCCCCTCCTTTTCAAGAGGCTCAGGCTTCCTTTCAAGAGGCTCAGAAGCCTCCCCTTTCAAAGAGGCTCAGGCCCCTCCTTTCAGAGGCTCGGAAGGCCCCATCCTTTCAAGAGCTCAGAGCCTCCTTTCAGAGCTCAGAGCCCTCCTTTCCAGAAGGCTCCAGGCCTCCTTTCAAGAGCTCGGAAGCCTCCTTTCAGAGAGCTCAGAAGCCTCCTTTCAAGAGGCTCAGGCCTCCTTTCAAGAGGCTCCAGAGCCTCCTTTCTGCAGAGAGGCTCAGGGCCACTCCTTTCAAGAGCTCAAGCCTCCTTTCCAAGAGACTCAGAAGCCTCCTTTCAGAGCTCAGGCTTATCACTAAGAAGACTCAGAAGCCCTCCTTTCAAGAGCTCAGGAAGCCTGCCCTTTCGGAAAGCTCAAGCCTCACTTTCAGAAGAGAACTCCAGAAGCCTCCTTTCAAGCTCAAGGCCTCCTTTCAAGAGGTCAGAAGCACTCCCTTCAAGATGCTCGGAAGCCTCCTTTCAAGAGGCTCAGGCCTCAGCACAAAAGGCTCAGATGCTTCCTTTCAAGAGGCTCAGATGCCTCCTTTCAAAGGCTCCGGATGCCTCCTTTCAAGAGAGCTCCGAAGCCTGCTTTCAAGGAAGCTTGAAGCCTCCCTTTCAGAAGTTTGGATGCCTCCTTTCACGAGGGTCAGGAAGCCTCCTTTCCAAGAGAGTCAGGAGCCTCCTTTCCAAGAAACTCAGGAAACCTCTGTTCCCAAAAGAAGCTCCAGAGCCTACTCGCCAGAGCCTCGGAAGCCTCCCCTATCAAGGCTTTAAAGCCATCCTTTCAAGAGGCTTGGAAGCTTTCTTTCAAGAGAGGCTCCAAGCCTACTTTCAAAGGTTCGAAACCTCATTTCAAGGAAGCTCAGAATTTTTCTTTAAAGGGGCTCCAGGCCTCTTATCAAGGAGAGTTCAAAAGGCAGGCTTGGAAGCATCCACTCAGAGACTTCGGAACTCTTTTTTTTTAAAGGGCTCAGGAAGCCTCTTTTCAAGAGGCTTGGAAGGCTCCTTTCAAGACGCTCAGAAAGATCACTTTCAAAAGCTCAGAAGCCTCCTTTTCATGAGGCTTGGAAGTATGCTTTCGATAAACTGGAGATAGCCTCAAAGCCTCCTTTCAAAGAAACTCTTAAGCATCCTTTCGAGACAGCTCGGAATTCTACATTTTGAAGGGGCTCCAGAAGCCTCACTTTCAAGAAGGCTCAGGCTGCCTCCTTTCAAGGAAGGTTCAGAAGCCCTCACTTTCAAGAGGCTCAGGCCTCACTTTCAAGAAGCTCCAGAGCCTCCACTTTCAAGAGGCTCAGAGCCTCACTGAAACCAGAGCCTCCCTTTCAAGAGGCTCAGAAGCCCCTCCTTTCAAGAGAGCTCCGAAGCCTCCTTTCAAGCCAGGCTGCAAGCTCAAACCTCCCTTTCAGAAGAGCTCCAGAAGCCTCCTTTCCAGAAGGGTCAGAGCTTCTCCCTTTCAAAGAGGCTCAGGAAGCCTCCCCTTTCCAGAGAGCTCAAGGAAGCCTCCTTTCAAAGAAGGCTCAGAACCTTATCCTTTCAAGAGAGCTCAGATGCTTTCTCTCCTGGAAGCTCAGGATGCACTCCTTGCTTTCAGAAGAGCTCCAGATGCCTGCTTTCAAGAAACTCAGAGCCTGCTTTCAAAGAGGTTTGGATAGCACTCCTTTCTACAGGTTTGGAAGCCTCCCTTCACGAGGGTCGAGAGCCCCCTTTCAAAGAGAGTCAGGAGCCTCCTTTCAAGAGCTCAGAAGCCTCGTTCAAAGAGGCTCAGAAGCCTCCCTTTCACTTGAGCCTCAGAAGCCTCCTATCAAGAGGCTTTAAAGCCTCCTTTCAAGAGGCTTGGAAGCTTTCTTTCAAGAGGCTCGGAAGCCTACTTTCAAAGGTTCCAAACCTCATTTCAAGAGGCTCAGAATTTTTCTTTAAAAAGGAGCTCAGAGGCCTCTTATCAAGAGGTTCAAGTCCTCCTTTCAAAAGGCTTGGAAGCATCCTTTCAAGAGACTGGAACTCTTTTTTTTTTTAAGGGGCTCAGAGCCTCTTTTCAAGAAGAGCTTGGAAGGCTCCTTTCAAGACGCTCGGAAAGATCCTTTCAAAAGCTAGGGAAGCCTCCTTTCACCCAGGAAGCTTGGAAGTATGCTTTCATTAAACTTGGGAATGGCCTCCAAAGCCTCCTTTCAAGAGGCTCTTAAGCATCCTTTCGAGAATAACTCAGGAATTCATTTTGAAGGGAGCTCAAATACCTCCTTTCCAAGAGGCTCGGAAGCCTCCTTTCAAGAGGTTCAGAAGCCTCCTTTCAAGAAAACTCAAGAGCCTCCCTTTCAAGAGGCCTCGAAATAACTTCTTCAAAATCTCTGAAACCTTCAAAATGCTCAAAAATTTGCCCAAGGAAGGAAGTGTATAGCTTAATTTGAATAGAGAAGTTTCACGGAGTAACAGGGAATTTAAGGCAACGTTTTAAAGAACCATGTATCCGAGTTAGTTTTCCAGGTCCGTTTTTCATATGGAGTTACATATGAGTTAATATGATAATGAGTTACGCATATTTTCATTTTACAGTGGAAAAATAGAATATGTAAAAGTTTGGGAAAAGGTTTGAGGAACCGGTGCCATGGGGGAAGATTGTCACTGCAGTTCCATTTGTTCTCGCTCCCAAGAGCATGTTGGGTACACAACTATCAAAACGTAATGATTTTCCCTTCGTTCACATTTAAAGAAAAAAAAAATCCTGATTTTAGTCCCCGTGCATTTTTAAATAGGGGCCGAGGATTTTTGATTTTAGAACCTAAATCCCAAAAACTTATCGCATATGTAAAAATACATCAAGGAAAAACTCCGCGAATAACCAATTTCCCGAGGTGTGAAGCTACCTTCGCGTCAATATCCTTATCCCTCAACATAAAATATATTTCACTTCAGTGACGACAGCAACAATCTCCCTCTGTAGTTTTATTACCTTTATTCTTTGTGATCTACTAAAGTTAATCTTTTTCAACAAATTAAAAAAAAAAATTAAAAAAAGTTTATCTGATTTCGCCAATTGAATTAATTTATGGATGAGTTTTTGAAGTTATTCTCTGCAAGAATTCCCAAAGTAGTTTCTCGAGATATTTATACATTTCTACTTTATACATTTCTTTTCAAATTTGAATACGAGTCGACTTACCTGCATAAAATAAACCAAAATTAAGAATAATTTGCCACAACTGGTACATGCGTTCCTATTATTGATTAAGCAAACTTTGGCACTATCACGAATTATAATGCGGTTTTGAGTGTCGTGTTTCTGCTCAGAAAACAGATTCATCAACTTCAAGCGTTGGTGGTGCCTTTTCGCATTTAGTTGAACACACCAACCTTATATGGGGTTTTGATGGTCCGATGCCATTTTCTTCATAACTTTAAAGTTTTTATAGCTTTTGGCCACACACATACACACGGATGAAACCAGACATGTGCTCAGTTTGTCGAGCTAGAGTCGATTGGTATGTCATAACACTATGGGTCTCAGAGGCTTCTATAAAAGTTCGTTTTCGAAGTGAAATAGTAGCCTTTCAGGTACAACTTCGTTGTTCGAGGAAAGGTAAAAAAAGATAGTCCACGCAGTCCGAGTAAATAATAATATGTGTGCGCGATCGGTCATGGTTTTAAATTAGGACGCTTAGAACATTCGTGAGAATCCGAGTTTGTGGTTCTGTTTTTAACAATAAGTGTTCAGATTAAACGTTTGCTCTGTATATGATAGATGTTGAACTAACATTTCTTTCCCTTCCTTTCGTGATTGTTACTTAAGCGTAATGGCGGGTATACAACTGCTACTGTTTAGGAAAAGGTACTAATCCCTAGTACCAATTGAGCATTGTATAGCCATCCACGATTTGTACAATCACATATGTGATTGCATATATATGCTATACTATGCTAACCTCTATTTAATATGTAGCATCAAATCAGCTGGAAAGTCAATCATTAATGATAATCAAATAGGCTGCTTGACGCGTCTTCTTGATCCAGATCTACTTTTTTTTACATAAAAATTAGCATATACTTTTGGA
>NW_026942175.1:0-2192 GCF_024139115.2 Armigeres subalbatus
ATCTTCTTCTAGGTGATCCACAGTTTTACTGGGCGAACAATCCGCCCAAATTATTCTCGCTAGTTTCAACGAAGGCATCCTTGATGGTAGCCCATTGGCAGAGCCGTAGCGTGGACTGCTAGCGCCCTTGGCGAAACCATGTTTTGGCGCCCATCTTTTGATTATAAAAATGGGAAAATTTAACAACAATTTGACAATTTGAAATGCATGAACAGTACAATTAGAAAGTTTAGTGGTTTAAAGATGCTTTAAACATCATTCAATACTGTGAAGAGAACAAGAACTTTTGTTCCTGAAGTTGAATTGCAGAATGTCCATCTAAGATTTGTTTCCATTTGGTGAAACTTTTTTTGATTAGTTCACAAGTTATTTAAGCGACCTTCTAGAGCCGTACTGGAAGTTCATTAATAATGTTAAGGTTTTTTTCAGAGCCTACGCACTGCTGGGTCTAGTTGGGTCAATAAAATCCAGCTCTGAAATGCGTCGGTCGATTATCGGAATCGTTATCGGACCTATTCGCGTCAAGGAAAATCCGATTCTGGAGTGGGTCTGACGGTGTTTTGAAACCACTTCTGGACCTAACGGAGTTAATAAAATTTCACTCTGGGGTGAGATGGTTGAAGGTCAGAGTTTCTACCGGATCTAGTCGAATCAGGGAAAACCATATTTTGGTGTTGGTTTGTTGGTGGCCGGGAGTTGCCATTGAACCTATTTGGATCAAGTAAAATGTAGCTTTGGACCACTGAACCCAGTTAGGACAAATTAAATCAAAAATAACTGTATGGTGTGTAGATTGGTTGGTGGTCGAATTCGCCAACGGATCTGCTTGGATCATCGAAAATTTAACTCAGGACTGTGTCTGTAGATAGTTTGAAGTCACTTCCTGTACATATTTGTGTTGATAATATTGAACTATGCAGTGGGTTGTTCAATGGTCGGAATTGCCGTCCACCTCAGAACCAATATACATTTGATTATAATAAGAAGAAATGAAAAAAAAACAAAAACCGAGAAATTTACCTGATCTATAAATTACACAAAAATCCTTACCACTACTTCCGGATATAAGAACAAAAGGCACTTCTAAATTTTGTCAATCGGTTTATTATGAATGTAACCTTTTAAAGATGTCCACTTAAAAAAGCTGAATAAATTCAAACCAATGAATTTGAGTGTGAATTCTCGCTTAACTTTTCAAAAGGACCTAAGTAACATTTTTTTCATGAATTATTTTGAATAGCGCAATCAATAGCTTTCATGTTGTTGTGTTGATTGCGCTATTCAAATTAATTCATGAAAAAAATGTTACTTAGGTCCTTTTGAAAAGTTAAGCGAGAATTATCTTTTGCCTTTCTCGTACAACTAAGTTGTACCGAAAGGCTATCATTTCACTCCGAAAACGATTTTTTTATAGAAGCCTCTGAGACCCATAGTATTATAAACCAATCGACTCAGCTCGACGAGCGGAGCACATGTCTGTCTATCCGTGTGTATGTATGTGTGTATGTGTGTGCACAAAAGCTATAAAAAACATTAGACAACTTTTCGTATAGTAATCCATAACCGATTTTCTCGCAACAAGTTTCATTCGACAGGGGACAAAGCCTTGTTGATCACTATTGAATTTTAAAACGATCGGTCATTGCATTTAAAAGAAATGAAGAAAATGGTACATCGGACCATATAAACCCTACACACTTAAATTATTTCGCCTAAGCCGGCAAAAAAATCGCCGAGAATCCAACAGCTGAGATCTCGACAAAAATCTCGGTGAAAGTTCAAATTACCGACTGGTCGTAAATTGTGCGAAACCCCCAACTGTCAAAATTTACCGATCTGTTCGTAAATGCTTTACCGATCATTCGGTAATGTTTTACCGAACATCTCAGTACAATGTTTTGCTGAAATTCAGTAAATGATTAGTTTTGTCTCTTTGAAGTAAATCAATTGAAATGCAAACACAAATAATGTACACATGTGATCATAAGTATATTTCGATTTATTTTCAGATATCGTTAACACTCACATATTTCTCCCAAATTTTCACTGGATTTATGAAAATGAAGCAAATTATCCGAAGTATACGTAATTAGTATACCAATTTACTATGAATGTACAGTTACCGCTCAGCTTCTGAGACGTGCAGACGTGTTTCCGATTGCGCTCTTGGAAAGTCAAGTGATCGAATACAG
>NW_026942176.1:0-53949 GCF_024139115.2 Armigeres subalbatus
ACTGTTACATGCAATCGTAATGATTTACTTTAACCAATCAAAGTTTTATGTTGTCTACTAATTTGTAGCTTTTTTCCGATCCTTCTGTACATGAACACCATGCAGCTTACTCCAAATATAACATCGAAACTGCTCACTCAAACGTTTGGCTCAGTTGGCAACTCTATCTTCTCAAGCAATCCTTCCCGGAATCGTCGCGTAGGTTCTATTCCGTCTTCGCACACACGGGTCTGTAAATACGGCAAATGGGGTATCATCTATATTTATGAACCAAAGCGAGGCCTTTCCCCGTTGCCCCATTCGCTAACGAATGAATCTTCTGTTACAGGAATCACCTGTCTTAGATGATGCTCCCACACAGATGTGCGCATTCATGCCACCTTATTCTTGAAGACCGAGCGGACGGATGTACAATATACAGAGTCCAACATTTTAGGGTAATTCCTCATCATCCTTCTGGTAGCCGGCCAAGCAATCTTCCGTCCAACCGATCCACGGAAACGTCTGCCAGGTCGTCCATCAACCAACAATCGGACGATGCTAGGGATGTGGTGAAATGGGATATACAATTGCGATGATTTTATCTGCGGCATTTTGCCATGTGCCGGACTGGGGCGGAGACGGCAGTAAATTCATGAGTAATGGGTAATCAATTGGTTTGACCCGGGACCGACGGAAGCATGAACCGGGAGAACGAGTGCGAAACGTGACGTGAACGTTTCGCATATTTATTGACGATGGAACGATACGCTGAGTGAAATTTGATTTGTTGGCATGGGTTTCTCTGTGGAAAGCTAAAGGAATTATGGCATCGACGTGATGGTGCTCTTTAAACGGCTTTCGGATTAAAGCACAATTTTGTAGATGTGATTTAAAACAGTGTGGCTCTTTTTTCGAGTGCGGGCAATAACTCACAGAGTACAACGATATCATTTGTCAGGAATTTCACTGCTTTCACGGCCAGAAAATTCGACCCCAATTAGATGGAACTAATTTTTCGTATCCGGCTTGATCTGGCGTCGCTCTTAGTGGTCGCTCTTTCCGGCATGGAGGCCGTGCCGCACGAACAAAGAATTAGGGAAGTAAAATATTGCTCTTATCAGCGCTCTGTCTTCACACTCTTTTCCGGGTTTGGTTCACGCAAATTCCAGTGCATGAATGCCGGAGTGTTCACTTCATTAATCTTGTCTCGGATCAGTGGGTAAAGAATAACAGCATTCCGAAAATCTCACCTCAACCAGATAGCGGCACTGAGTGGTGTGGCGCCTTTGCATACCTTGCGGTGAGAATCTGGACCAGTGATGCACAACCTGGTTTTGAACGACCTAATTGTGAGGAAGGCAATAATTATTATTCTTATTCCGAAATGCTACAACTTTTCGGGATTTTTGAAAGATCCAAAGTAAGAGAAGACCATATCCTTCTTTTCATTTTCTTGCTGTATGTCTACCTGAATATTTGTTTGGTTCTCCAGTTAGGTTTGCGAGAGTTAACTAGAGTTAACTGTTGTAATGTGAATGTGCTAAACGAACGTGAAGTTTGTAAGGGAAAATAGCTTAAGTTTATGAAAAAACGAACAGTGGGTAATGTCTTTGACACAACCGCGAAGTGGACGTAGGACTTGACTTGAACATGCCTTCAAATATACATAATATGTATGTCCTAATCTCTCACATCAACTAATTTGTACAAAATATCAACGATAACAGCCCAAACATTAATATAATAGTTTTCGTGAGCCATTCAGAAAAAATATCTCAAATACAAAATACATTATATTCCCTTCTTTGGCAAGACCTGTTCATCAAAAAACTACTTCGAACGTGAATATTCAAAAACTTTCCAGGAAGTATCTATCCGGTCACGGACGGGAAGCGGTGGAACTGCCTGTAATGAGCCACCAGTTGGCTCAGCAGGGATGTAGACTGTATCTCTGCCTTTCGACTCAAGGGTTTCCAAGTCCGTACGATAGCGACAGAATGAGAAAATTATTTAACTCTTATAGCATTGAAAAAAAGCTGTTTGTTTCGGTTCAAATAAGTAAGTAAGTTCAAATAAGTAAGCAGTATTTTCAAATAATGATGCAAAATGTATTTCATTATATGAGAGATTTGGACATATAAGGTATCTTTGAGCCCCTTTCCCACTGTTCGTTTTGAAATTATTTATACAAAAAAATGTTGATAATCTGCTCTTCGCATATAAAATATTATCTTTAGAATATTGGATTTCGCACCCAAGTACAATTTCTAACGCGATGAGTATTGAAAACTTTGACATTGAACTCTTTAGTAAGTCTATTCTAAGTCAGTGATTCTTAGAAGAACCGTTTGCTTTGAAAACATACACTATCTAACTTCATATGTTGTCTATTGTTGTAGTGGACTGTAAAACTTTTACTGGGTGCTACGGGGTGGAGCACGAAAGAAAAGCAGCCTTCATGAGGCATATCCGCCAATGTGCGCTAGTTCTCCGTATACAGCCAGCAGGACGCGAATTGCCTTAATGCAGCGACCGACAAACCAGTGACGAATTGCAAAAAATTGAGAAAATTATCATTAACTCTCTTGGCCCTGATAAGGGCCGAAAATTACTTATCCAGGGACAACTGGTTGACCGAGTGAGTTTCTTGCTCGAAACCAAACCCATACAATTTCTTTTATGGCACATTGCAATTCCTTCTCTTGCTTTTCTTCAGCCTGTCTCGGCTCGATGCCAATGCCGCCCGGCCTCGGCTCGACTCTGCGACTGCTGCCGGTCGGGTCTACAGGGTGAGCTGCTTCTGCATCTTCTTCTGCTGCTGTACTGGTTTATGCTTCGGCTGATGCTGGCCCCGACGCTGCCGATCCGAAAAAGTGGATGATGGGTACCTACGATGCTACCTGGCTAAAAGGCTCGAGTGCCAATCTGCTGTCGAATCGATGCTGCTTGCTCCGTTTGTCCCAGTCAGAATGAAAGAAAAAAGAATAGCGTTGCGCTATTTTATGCCTTTTCGGCACACCGAGCGGCAGCTCATTCGCTGGAGTCTATACCAATCAGAAGATGCTAAAGGAATGATGCAAGAATGATGCGGTACCCATATTTATAGGTTCCCTTGAGCTCAATGTTTTGCATTGAAAACAGTTTTAGGCCTATTGAAACAATGTTTTCGTATCTTATCAAGTATGGACATGAAAGGCATACTCATAATCTGTCGATTTAGAGGCTTACCGTATAAATTCGTTCACTGAGACGAACGATATTAACGATTAAAATCTTTCAACACAACGTAACGCGGTCGATTTAGAAATTTTGAAATGACACCCGGTATAGTAAAGAGAGACGTAAGTCCTACGTCAAAATGCGCTTCATTTAGGTTTCACTGTAGTTATTCATTTGCTACGATCATTGCATTACTATGGCGAGACTTACGAAAGATAAGTGATGATCTTAAGAAAAAAATTTAAAGATTCACTTACTTTATGTAAATAAAAGAAATAAGAACTTACGAATGATGTGAGTGATTTCTTCAGAAAACGGCGGAAAATCAAGGAAAAAGTATATTCATAACTAACCATGAAAAGATCTCCAAAAAAGAGAGCACCATTTTGGAATTCAACACACAAAAGAGCTAGAAATATTAACACCTTACTACCAGCGCTGGATTTAGCCGGACCCCCACCACATCCTGCCCTGCTTATTACATAACTGATTCCGAACCAGGAAATACTCCTGCTACCATTTTGGAAAAATCCTACCTCCAGGAGTTCCTAGCAATTTCTTCTTCTAGAAATATATTTTTTACAACCACTGGAAACCTGGGAAACTACCAGCAGCAATTTTTTCTTTTCAAGAATTTTGGTAAATTACCCTCTCGATAATTTTGGAGAATCCCTCCTTCCCAGGAAATCAATTTTTCTTGGATGCGCATGTAAAACGCTGAAACGCAACAAAAGGGAACCAACGACAAAGCTTTGTTTTCGGATATAATAATGACAAAGATCCGAAAAATTTTGTCGGCTGCAACAATGAAGAAAATTTTGTTGCTAACTTTTTTATCATTCGAAATTTGTTTTTTGTTGTTGTCTCAACGCAATGTTTTGATAAATCTAAAAGTCTGAGATAATCAAAAACAAGCCGCGTAAAAAGCAACCCTAGTGTATTCTTATAATTCAAGATTATTTATTCCCTAGGAATCCCTTTCAGGGATTCTGAGGATATACTCTTCCAGAATGTTTTCGTATGCAAATCTCAATGATTCTCTAAAAAATACTTTAAAAATTGCGCAACGCTGTATCGAGTTGAAATTTTTGTAGAAACATTGCCATTACTTGGTTTTTGAGTGAAACCAATTGCGTAAGTTTTTGTTCACAGCCATGGTTACTGTTATGCGGTCGCTTTGCTTAGAGTTACAAAACAACTTGATACCTAGTTTTTTTTAGTTTTCTGGAACGAACTAACAATTTGGCGATGATTTATGAGCTGAACTCAAAATCGACAAACAAAAACAAATGTTACAAATATGCGATCCTGGGTGGTATCGATGAAGAGGCAATTCATGATCATATGGCTACCGTTTCTGTTTCATACGCAGGAGGTCTTGGAATAAATCCCAGTTCAGTTCTATTCCCCCTACTACATATATTTCATGAATGTTGGTGTCGTTCTGTGATTCATTTTCCAATGCTTATATTTTTTTCTATAAAGTTCTTTAACAAATTGAAAAAATATCGGAAACCAGTACAATATGCTCCATCCGTTGATGAAAAAACTCAACATTTTGTTTGCTAAACAACTGGAGGGAATTCTGGTCCACGAATTCTGGAAATCTCATACTAAAAGAATTCTACGTTTTTTCATCTCCATGATTCTTTCTCAGGAGCTCTGAGCGACTCTACGTCACTACCCATAATTCCTTTACCCATAATGCCATTACCCTGAATAAGCCAGAACCACGTTCAGTCATGATTTTAAGTTTGTACTTCAATTCAATAAAAAAAAATGTTAAAAAATAGAGGTATATTTAGAATTCATGTGAATGTGTTTATCAATTCAATTTTTATGAGGCGACATCACTCATTTTTTCTAATAAAATTTTGCAGCACGTTATGTAGGAGCGCTAGCCCGGCTCCTGGGGGAATTTGCTGGTTTCCAATCCTTGCAGTACGTCACATAAACTCAGTGCTCTTTCCAGAGCGGATGGTAGCTACTAGCTGTCTTGTGGGACTGTTAAATCCCACTCAAACTAGACACTTGGTGCAACCCTGTACAGTCTCGAAGTGGACTGTATTAGATCGGTCTCCGTTTGTGGACTTCTCTGTAGCACTTTGCAGCAATCAAAACTCGGTTTTGTTGGTTTGGAACATTATTCTAACTAACTCCTGTATACACACTTTCAGTCTGACGACTGGCAAAAATCCTTTAATCCTACACCTTATTTATTTACAGAAGTTTGGGGTTACGCATTTTATTTACATCACTTACTCTCTAGAAGGCGGTGCCAATTTCGGCTTTACTCTGTTGCGCTATTCGCTTATACATTTTTTCTACCCGCGCTTGGATGCTTGCTGTTATATAATTCATGTACCTGGATCTATAATACTTAGGGAAATTCTTAGCTGCGCAAACGCATCAACAGAGCTTGGGTTTTTACGAATTGCGGGAGAGACAGAAAGTGGAGACACTTACTTTGGCGTTGGCGCAACACGTTATCATGCTTGATGCAGGGATCTGGAGGAATTTTCTGCTCATGTTGACTGGGCTTAAGATGGCTCGCGAACTTGTAGTTCAACAGTCTAAGGTATTCCTTCGCTTCGAATTCTCGGGAAATCCACCCTAAGGTATTTTCGGAAATTTCTTCGCCGGGAGTTCTGAGAACTCGTTCTCTAAAAATTCTGAATTATTCCTCCTTCAGGATTTCTTGTTTAGAAACTCTAGGGAACTCCTTCAAAAAATGTTTCTATGGGAAATCACGAGAATGATCTTTCAATAATTTTGGGACGCGAAATTTCTTCTTTAGAAATATTGAGTAACTCCTCCAACTGCATAGCCCAGCCCAGATATTCTAGATCTAGACAAATCCTCTAACTCTGGGGAATTTCACCTTTTTGAATTATTAGAAAATTTTCCTTCACTAATTCTGGAAGATGTCTTCTCCATGCTTCTTACGATCTCTTTCTACTGAACTTCTAAAAAAATTCATCGTTAAGAATTTTAATGTAATTGTTTTTTCAAGAATTATGGGGTTGTTTCTTTATTTATTTATTCATAAAACGCCCCCTTTAAACTTATAAATTGCATAGATTGATTGTTTGACTTAATCCTATGTTTTAAAACTAATTTGGTAACATTGAAGTAGGAAAAACAACACACATCATTGAATAGTCTGGAGCATGAATCTAATGGATTATTAAGGTCGTATTGGGTTCACGGATCCAAAGCCATTGGCGATCTGAGTTGACGAGACGGTGCATGAAATCGAACATTCTCCAGGACCAGGATGCAACTACAGTAGATGTTGCACGCTATAACGTCGAAAATAAACATCCAAGTCAATCAAAGCACAACGATTTTGCTATGTAGAAAGATTGGCTGGATCGTTCCACAACGTAGTTAATGAAGCGTTTCTGTATTCGCTCGATTTGTACTCCATACTCGAGTACGAATTAAGATTTGAGAACATGGACATCATAGCTGTGCTGTGTTACGCCGTAAGAATCCGAGCATAGAATTGGTCTTATCGATTGTAATTAAGACATGCTCAGTAGACCTCTTCATGTTTTCAAAAAGTATTAAAAATTCAACCGGACAGTCCAGAATCACAATTCTTATGCTAAAACAAACCTTCTGTGAAATTTTCAGCTAATTTAATTTCGAGGTAGCTCAAGTCGTGTTTTTCAGCTATTCTCAATTTTGAAAAAAAAAATCTAACGGGAGATAGAAACGTCAAATATCATCGCAACAAACGGAAGTTTTTGGTGTGCTCTACAAGTCTTGTGAACATTGCGATTCGTTCCGTTTACGTTTTGTCGATGTAAAAGTGATTTTCAAGGTTTTAAGTACATAAAAACACTGTTTCCCCTAAAAGTCGTTGTTCTACAAAATTCTTAAATTTAGAACAAAGCATTGCTATTTATGATATTATTATTCCTTTTTTCCCTTGTTATTTAGGTAATATAATTGTCAATGTGATTTACCGTTAAATTCTTAAAAATCAGAAGCAGAACATTTGTTATAAATTTACACGTTATGGGATATCTTCAAACAAGTTATTGGAACAGGACCGATGACTTCCTGTGTTTATATCTCTTGTTAGATTTTGTTCAAAATTGAAAATAAACCAACAACACGAAATCGACTTAGGCCCCTCGAAATTTTATCCGAATCAGTTGAAAATTTCACAGAAGGCTTATTTTAGTATAAGAATTGTGATTCTGGGCTGACCGGTTGAGTTTTGGATACTTCTTGAAAAAATGAAGAGGTCTAATGCTCAGTAAAACGGAGCTTACTGTCGAGGACAATTCCAAGGTCTTTGATCGATGTGACCCTGTGAAGCGCTGTGTTATTCAGACATTCGTTTGGTTTCGGAAGATCGACAACGAGTGATTGTTATGGTTTTTAATTTAGTCAAGTTCATCTTCTCCCAGATACTTTTAGAAATTCACTTTCCAAGAATTTCTAATCCCAGAATGTTGGAGATTTCCTCAACCAGGAGCTCTGAGAAATGAATGGAACAGTTCCCAGAATTTCTGATAAGAAATTCCGTAAAGCTACGCAGTTATTATCTGCAAGGTTTGTAAGCCTATTGACTAGTATTGCATTCTTTTGTGATAAACGACTAGCTCTACGATGCACAGATGCATAAGGAAGTCCAAAGGCAGTGTCATAAATTGAACCCAATCACCACCAGCATGATGTTGCTTTGTAGCCATGCATTTTATTTTCAGAATAAGGAAGGCATAATGCAACTTTTGTGCTGAGTGTTTTCACTACTTATTACACAGAACTTCTTCGTGGATGATTTCTCGCTTAACTTTTCAAAAGGACCTAAGTAACATTTTTTTCATGAATTAATTTGAATAGCGCAATCAACAGAAAAACATGAAAGCTTTTGATTGCAGTACTCAAATTAATTCATGAAAAAAATGTTACTTAGGTCCTTTTGAAAAGTTAAGCGAGTTTTCTTGAAAGAATCCGTGGAAAATCTCCATGAGGAATTACTGGAGAAATCTCTGGAGAAAATCGTAAATTTAATTTCTGATTAATTTCGCACGGAGAAAATCTTGGAGAAATTAATGAGCTTTTGTTGGAGAAATTCCTGGAAGAGTTCTATAGAGTTTCTGGAACAAATATGGAGAATTTCCAAAGAATTTATCCAAGATTTTCGAAAGAGCTTTAGAAATTCTATGGCAATCAAACAAAATTTCAATGATTTTTTTAGAGTAACCAGTAACCCAGAGTAACTTTTCCTTCCAAGTTCATGTAGGATCTCCGGATGTTTTAATGGAATCTTCTGGAAAGTTCTGTAGACCCAGCTTTCTTTCAAAAAATGTTAAATCAGCATGCAGAGATTACATTAAAAAACACAGCCATGAAGCACACACACACACACACACACACACACACACACACACACACACACACACACATACAGGAAGCGTTCTCTCAACTTTGAATGTTTCTCTATATGTCAAAAAAATATTTAGGTACCGACTGTTCAGTTCGTGTTACCGACCATATTCGTTTCTCGTACCGAACTTGTACATAAAGTTGTATTACCGAATCGATCGGTTTATTTCTGTCAAATTTATTTAGGTGTAACCTATCATTCAATTATAATTTGAAAACATTCGGTTAAAGACTTATTTTTAAACGAGTCGTTCGGTTCTTTAAGAGGTTCCTTAGTGATAAAGATCGAGTTCGGTAGAAACTTGAACCGAGTTCGGTCAAATGTTTGAAGTGTGTACGCATTGGAAAAAATGTATTGCCAACAATTCACAGGGATTCAAACTCGAATCGAGCGAATGTACCGCAAATCAGTCATCCAATTACGTTTTTTCAGGAGTAGAAGAAAAAAGCGTTACGCTGCATTTACTTAACCTTCCGGGACTCGCTTCATCCTGGACCGCTCACGCAGTCCCGCCTGTGATGTGAACGAGAAGCGTGCTTTTTTCGAACCTGTTGTACTTTTTACAACGGCGCGAGTCCCCGAAGGTTAAAACTGTCTATAGTCGAATCATAATGCCATGACCAGTTTATGTAAATAATAGAGACAGAGAGAAATGTAGAGTAACTTATTAATAGCAAACTTTATTATCCGGTTATATTGGAAACTGGAATTGTTATAATTTTGGTTGAATTACCAGTCAACATAACAAACATGGCAACCAAATTCCATTCAAAATATCAAATCGGCAATCAATTTGGATAAATACAGTTCATCGTCATTTTACCAAATAATTTTTTTCAGGTGCTAATCAATTGATTGAATAAATAAATACTAGGCAAACTAGGCAAACGTTCCTGATGTTGCTCTTGTTTATTTTTTTCTCTAGTTGTCAATCGGTACGTCACTTGCAGCGCCACACTGTAAATGCATTTCAGTGCTAGGTTTTATTCAAACTAAACCACAATCTTGTATTTCGCAGTGAAACGTGCTGTGTATCGGCTTCGTCCATCTTATTTTCATTTTTTATATTTGTAAAATGAAGAATCAATTAAAAATCTCATTTTGTTTTGTTTGATGTTCCCGAGCAGCACATGTCAGAAAAAAAAACATGGTTGCAGCAACTTTATAGTGACTAAATCTTGTCACATATGAGTTGTCTTAACCGATGTGGAACACGCGTGCTGCTAGGGTTTTTTCAGATCTGCCTAATAGTTTTTTCTTTGCTTTTTACCTAAATGTTTTTCGTGATTGAGAAAAGTGAAATCTTAAAAGAAAACCTTCTTCGACACATCGCGAAGATGTGCTCCTCAAGCTCACCTCATCCAAAAGGCCAGCGTGTACGTATTTGTTTGCCGTCTGCCTTCCGTCGGAACGCTACCACCGAATCCGGACATTCATGGCTACAGTACCTCATATTCAAGTCGACTTTTGCTGCAGATTATTTGTTTTTTTTAATTGGCTAATTCTATTATAGTTTTCTCATTGTAATTAATCCTATTAATAGCTATGTGTAGTAAAGTTTTGTGCAAAACTGAAGCTATTTTGATACTGGATTAACTCAACTAGTGAGCAATCTCCAATTCTTTTCTTTCTTTTATTGCCATACAAATTTAAAAAATAAAAATAAACGATAAATACGTACAGGACATCGTTTGCTGCTATTATCGCGGATATTGTGGGAGTCCCAGGTATCTGGTTCACGCTTTAGTTAGCCACGGTGGCTCTTCTCCCTTATGAGTAGTTAGTACGAATAAGCGCGTCCTTGTGAAGTTTTACTGTACCTTTTATAAGCCAGTAGCACAGTAGCACATCCCCCTACACATTCTGAAGATTTTTTTCAGAGGTGAATCTATTTTGTAGTACTAGTCTTCATAACAATAAGGGCACCATTTCGGAGCATGAGATATGATCAAATTATTCGTAGTACTACTTGATCAACGCCCCCGACTGGGTGAAGGATAGAGGATGACACGTACACACAAAACAGCAAATTTGTATTATTACTAAAATTTGTTATTATTCAGTTACCAGTTAATCACATGATTGATAATTAAATATCAAAATGATAATAATGATAACTTAGCGTGTTATCAGTTTGATATCATTTCAGATATGTGCCTAAGTAAATAAACATTTTTGGCTCCTTGGACATAGTGTATCCATTGAACTTGCCAAAGAAGACACGTACTTACGTAATTGGCGAACACAGAAAAGCTTTCAAATAATCACTGTTGAAATGCCAATAAAAAAATATGTTAGAAGTCAGGCCTAGTTCCAGCTAGAACGTAGGACCAAAAAGAAGATCTAATTTTTCTTGCTTATTTCTCCGTCAGGCACTCCGTTAAATTGTTGATTCAGTGTTATCTGTTTAGATGTAGACTAAATAAATGAATGAAATGCACTCCGTCTTTTGGATTTAGACTCCCATTTTAGATTTACATCCTTGCCGTAACACGGCTCAGAACTTCGAGTGAATGCACCACTGAATTCGCTTTGACGAAGCTGCGCTGTTGCCATCTAGCGGAGACGGACGTGTGCGGAAATCACTGTTTTTCAACATGGTGAACTATGAGAAGTATATTTTAAAATGCTTCTAAAATGTTATTAACAGTGCACTATGGTCCAGGATACAGATTTACGCGGAAAGATGAATTTTACGCCAAAACTATATTTTTTAGAAAAAACTGTTGTTCTACAAAATTGTTCGAAATAGTAAGGCCATCATTATGGTTTTAACAAAAAATAGGAGTGGCCCATCATATAAAAAAAATTTGTACAAATTTTTTTTTATTTTTTGAGATATTGATATGCTATGTTCTACAAAGTTGTAGCGCAGCTTATTCCAATCAATTTTGCTAAAAAAAACTTTTTCTGAAGCTCTTAAGTTGGCTGAGTTAGAGCTATTTTACTTAATTGGATTAGGGTGTACCTCAAAAAACAGTATTTTTGATCTAGTTTTTTTGTTTCAGATTTCTCGAAAAAGTCGTCTTAGGTGACTTTTAGAGCTCAAAAAATGCAACTTTTGATGGGTAAATATGCTCAATATCTTTTTCCGATCAAAAGTTATGATTATTTTTCTGTCAAAATTACATTTTTTTTTTCATAAGTTGATAACTCCGGTTAGGGCAGACCAAAAAAATATGTTCACACAGCATTTGAAAGATAAATTAATATTCTTCATTATGCCAAAAAATTGGGGATATGTTATTTTTTTATCTCAAGTTTTATCAATTTTACTAAAACCATGTTTTTTCAAATAAATTAATATAACTCGACAACGGAAAAAGATACAGACGATATTCTTATAGCAAAACACGCGTTATGAAAAGCCCCAAAAGTCTTCAGAAGATGATATTCGTGAGAAATGAAAAATAAAAAATCTACAGCTCTAACACTTTTTCTAAGTTTTATCATTATCATCGTATTGCAAGATTTACGAGAAAAGATGCATTTTCGGTCTGAAGCATACTTTTAAGAAACAAAATTTGTTCTACAAAGTTGTTCTGGATACTTGGGCCCTTATTATAGAGTTACCGAAAAATAGGGTGGGCCATTTTATAAAAATGTAAAATTTTCATTTTTTTATTTTGCGGAATATTGACGTAAAATGTTCTACAAAGTTGTAGCGCAGCTTTTTCCAATCAATTTTGCTATATAAACTTTTTATGTAGCTCTTAAGCTCACTTGTTTAGAGTAATTTTACTTACCAGGATTAGGGTGTCCCTCAAAAAACAAGATTTATGATCTGCTCATTTCATTTTTTATTTTTCACGGATGTCATCTTCTGAAGACTTTTGGAGCTTTTCAAAACGCATGTTTTGCTATAAGAATATCGTCTGTATCTTCTTCCTTTGTCGAGTTATATCAATTTATTTGAAAAAACATGATTTTAGTAAAATTGGTGAAACTTGAGATAAAAAATAACATATCCCCAATTTTTTGACATAATGAAGAATATTAATTTCTCTTTTAGATGCCGTGTAAACATATTTTTTTGGTCTGCCTTAACCGGTGATATCACCTTATGAAAAAAATGTAATTTTGACAGAAAAACGAATATAACTTTTGATCGGAAAAAGATATTGTGCATATTTACCCATCAAAAGTTGCATTTTTTTGAGCTCTAAAAGTCACCTGAAGACGACTTTTTCGAGAAATCTAAAACAAAAAAATTAGATCAAAAATACTGTTTTTTGAGGTACACCCTAATCCATTTAGGTAAAATTGCTCTAAATCAGCCAACTTAGGGGCTGCAGAAAAAGTTTTTTTAGCAAAATTGATTGGAATGAGCTGCGCTACAACTTTGTAGAACATAACATGTCAATATTCTGAGAAATAAAAAAAATATTTTCTATTTTTTTTTTAAATGATGGGCCACCCTATTTTTTGGTAGAACCATAATGATGGCCTTACTATTTCGAACAATTTTGTAGAACAACAGTTTTTTCTAAAAAATATAGTTTTGGCGTAAAATTCATCTTTCCGCGTAAATCTGTATCCTGGACCATAGTGCAGTGATATATTGAAAACTTTTAAATAAGTAGGATAAGAAATTTGAAAAACTGCATGTTAAACAATTTATCTACACATGTTTTTTCAATCAAAATAATTCAATTCTCGTGTTGCTTATTCGAAAGCAAATTAAATTTCTAACCCGAAAAATCGAACTATTTCAAGCTAAAATGTGTTTTAACGTTTTAATACACATTTTAAGATTGACGTCCTATACTCCTTGCCGGGTGAAATAGAAACGCATCATCCGACCCCCATTTTGTTTTCTCCCTTTCGTCAGGGCCATTGAATCACATACAATGATTGGTTTCCTACCTGCCGCTGCCGTATCCATGCGCTGTCGTATATGTAAAAATAGCCAGCATGAGTTAACCACCTGAAATTTGTATGGCGAAAGACATCTAACGCGGGTTTTCTCAACAGCAGGAACTTTTCATGAAAAACTATTTGGTACCAGTCATGTAGGAAGGTGTCCGCTACTACGCCTACCAAATATTTTTTCGATTATGGTGCTTATTTTCGAGATAATAAACATTAGATGCCTGTCGCCATACTAATTTCCAGAAGCTAACTCCTAGTGTGCCGCTGTAAGCACGCTCAAAGCAGGCGATTCATTGTTTTGCAAACTTTTTATATAAGGCACGGATACCCATAGTGTTATATACCGATCGACTCAGCTCAACGAATTGAGGTGATCTGAGGTGTGTGTGTGTGTGTGTGTTTTTTTCTTCCTAAACAATGGAGGGGGAATCTGCTCAACAGACATCCTGGGTTGACCAGGAAGTGCGGGGTTAGGGATCACCGAGGGAGGCAGGACTACATTCCCGACCCGCTAAACCGTTTCCATTGCCGCCAAGCCCATAGTCCCTTCGGTACAACCAGAAAGTAATGCTTCAAAGGGGGCCAGTGCACAACGCACCCTCGAGGTTAGCTGCGTGTCCTTGCAGCACCGAACATCGTAACTCGCTTTTTTAGAAGAACACCATGGTATCGTGCCAGCGCGTTGCCGGCTTTCCAGGTGGCCTTACCACGCCCTATGTCCTCGAAAGGTGGGAAGGGTCGACTTCGCGCCTGCTTCCCTCTGCACGACTGGTATCAAGAATGATGATGCCGCGTGCACCCCAAATTGACCTTTCTGCGATAGGGTCTATTCGCCAGCACACAGAGGGACTTGCCGACGCGAGGCCTACGCCTGCCCCAGCCTTGACGAGGACCCCTTTCCGTCCTCGGGCTCGGAACCCGCCCGGTTGACCGACGCCGCGAAAGCGACGATACCATGTTGTTCTTCGCGCGGCCACTTGTTCGATAAAAGGATCGAGTTCGACCACAGAGCATGACCACCGGTATGACCCATGAAGCCGACTCCGATCCCTTGGACCACCTCTTATTTGCGCCTGAACTAGCCATCCTTGAGTCCACGCGCCACTTTCTGTGTAGCTCCGAGACGATTTGGGCGATAGCCGATAAAACGGCGTTCCAGCCAACTTCATCTTTACACATCCTCCGAACTAGGTTGTCCGGGGTAGTGTCCAGACCACATGTGGCAAGCATGTGGTCACGCATTGTGCGAAAACGCGGGCACACGAACAACACGTGTTCCGCCGTTTCCTCTAAACCAACGCACACCGGACACTCGGGCGAGGCCGAGTGTCCGAACCGGTGTAGGTACTGTCTGAAGCAACCATGGCCTGTAAGGACCTGGGTCAGGTGGAAAGTGATTTCCCCATGGCGCCTCTTGACCCACGTACCTATCTCCGGTATCAACCTATGTGTCCATCTACCCTTAGTGGAACTGTCCCAAGCACGCTGCCATTTGACCATTGAGGCCAACCTGACAGTCCTGCGGATGCCTCTCGTGCCGCGCATTTCAAAGCACTCTATGTCTTCACCGATAACGATGTCAATAGGCATCATACCGGTGATGACGCAGAGTGCATCGTGCGACACGGTACGGTACGCGCTCGCAACTCTTAGGCACATGAGCCTATACGTACTTTCTAACTTCGTTCTGTAGCAGTTAATACGCAGGGCCGTGCCCCAAGCTGGCCCCCCATACCTCAGTATGGACAGAGCAACGCTAGCCAGAAGCTTGCGCTTGCTGGCATAAACCGCAGAGCTATTGGACATCATCCGGGACAATGCCACTATAGCTGTGGAGGCACGCTTGCAGGCGTGACGTGGCTACCAAAGGTGAGCTTATCGTCGATTATTACCCCCAAGAGTTTGATTGAGCGTTCAGAGGTGATCGTGCAGTTGCCTGCCCTTATCACCGCTTGCTGCTTCGACTTTCGGTTGTTAACAACAACCACCTCAGTCTTGTGGTGAGCCAGTTCTAACTTCCTGGAACTCATCCACTCCTCCACAATTGCGATCGAGTGGGCTGCAGTCAACTCCACCTCTTCGATCGATTCGCCGTAGACCTCCAGCGTAATATCGTCAGCGAAGCCGACGATTACCACGCCCACCGGGAACTTCAACCTCAAGACACCGTCGTACATGACGTTCCATAACACCGGACCCAGTATGGAACCTTGCGGAAACCCTGAGGTTATGTCAACGCACTTCCGACCCGCCTCCGTGTCATATACCAGTACTCGATTCTGGAAGTAGCTTCCGAGAATCTTGTACAGGTACTCGGGAATTCCAAGACGCAGGAGCGCATCTGCAATAGCTGCCCAACTGGCACTATTGAAAGCATTCCTCACGTCGAGAGTCACTACTGCACAATAGCGAACTCCCCTCCTCTTACGCTGGATAGCTATCTCCGCGGATTTGGTAACCGACAAGATAGCGTCTACACTTACCCTTTCGGAAGCCAAACTGGTTACTCGATAAACCATCCGCACCCTCCGTGCGTATCAACAACCTGTTGAGGATGATCTTCTCGAGCACCTTCCCCACCGTATCAAGCAGGCATATTGGTCTATATGCCGACGGATCCCCCGGTGGTTTTCCCGCCTTTGGCAATAGGACCAAGCTCTGCCTTTTCCATGCTTCAGGGAAGACTCCCTCGTCCAGGCATCTCTGCATGACAGATCTGAACATCTCGGGAGCCTCGGCAATGGCCGCTTTAATGGCCAGGTTTGGAATACCATCCGGTCCTGGCGCCTTACCTACACTAAGGGACTGTGCAATCCCCGCAAGTTCCGCCACAGTTACGTCGGCCACCCTGGCTCCTGGCAGCTCCACAAAGTGAGGCCAGGGACTTGGGTTGTGACATGGGAAGAGCCCCGCGATCATCCTCTCCAGCATCTCTGGAGACCGCTCTGTAGGGGCCATCGCCCCACGTGTCTTGGCCATTACGACCCTATAGGCGTCACCCCATGGATTCGCGTTGGCACTTTGACACAGGCCCTCGAAGCAGGCTTTTTGCTTGATCTAATCTCAGTCTTCAGAGCGGCTCTAGCAGCCACGAACGCCACCCGTCGTTCAACACGCTCCTCTTCTGTGCGTGCTCGCTGCATCCGCCTCCTTGCCCGTAGGCAGGCGCGGCGCAGGTTCGCAATTGCTTGAGTCCACCAGTAAGCCGGTGGTCTCCCATTCCTAGGGTGGACTTTCCTAGGCATGGTGGCATCGCATGCACGCGAGAGTACTGTTACCAGCTGCTCGCCACTCAGACCGAGAGTATTGTTCTCGCGGCGGAGCGCTTCCTTAAACACCTCGTCGTCGAAGTATGATGTGTTCCACATACGAGGACTAGGCCTCGCCCCTTCTTCCGTCCGCAGAATGCTGGTCGTATAGTCGATACTGTAGCGAACCGCCAGGTGGTCGCTGTGAGTGTAGCCATCATCTACCCTCCAGTTCGAACTACTCGTTTGGCCAGGGCTCCAGAACGTAACGTCGATAATCGACTCGGCACCGTTTCAGCTGAAGGTATTTTTGGTACCGACATTAGCCAAGTCCACATCCAACATGGCCAGTGATTCCAGTAGGATCTGCCCCCGTTGATTCGTGGATCGGCTTCCCCATTCCACGGCCCAAGCGTTGAAGTCCCCCGCTATCACCACCGGCCTACGCCCCATCAAGTTAGCCGTCAAACAATCTAACATTCGACCGAACTGCTCGATCGACCATCGAGGAGGCGCATAGCAGCTGCAGAAGAAGACCCCGTTGATTTTGGCAATGACGAAGCCCTCGTGTGTCGAAGACACCAACTCTTGAACTGGGTATTTCCCGTTGTCCATATCGCCGCCATTTGAGACCCATCGGTGACCCAATTACCGTTCCTGGCGGGTACCCGGTAAGGATCTGCTATGATGGCGATATCCGTCCCCATTCAGCAACTGTCTGACACAGCAGTTGCTGGGCTGCATCACAGATGGTTCAGGTTTAGCTGCGTTACCTGCACTGTGATTTTGCAACACGCTTAAACGCCGGGCACTTCAGAACCCCCATGGGGTGCTTGCTGTTCGCAGCTTTGCTGGAACAGATCAAACAGTTGGGAGGGTTCGTGCAGCATTGTGCCTGATGTCCTCCAATCCGCAGCGTCGACAGAGCTTACTTCTGGCAGGGCCTTTGCAGTCCCATTGCTTGTGCCCCGGTTCCAGGCACTTGAAGCAAACTTCGGTTGCTCGTATATGCCCACAGGGCATACCGACCACCCCACCTTGACGCTCCCTAACTTGACTACCTTAGAGGCGTCAGCTGCAGGTAGCCGAACCAATGCTACCTGTGTCCCTGCTGGACCTTTCCGTAGCCGAACGGCTGCGGTGGACGCCTCCACTTCACACTGTCGCCGCAGTGCCGTGACGAGCTCTTCGACTTCGGTGATCTCGTCCAGGTCTTTAACCCTTAGATTCACCTCCGTCGTGAGTGCCCTCACCTTGACCGTCTCGCCTAGGACTTCCTCCGCCAACTTCTTGTAGGCGGCGCCCTTTTGAGAGACGCCCCGCTTCAGCTCGAGGATCATCTCGCCCGTCCGGGTACGTCGGCGCCGAGTTCACCGAGCTTGACGTCACTCCTCATCGCCTTCAAGACGTCCGAGTACTTAGCCTCGTCCGTTTTGATGACTAGGGCATCGCCCCTGGAGCGATTGGCGCCAACCTTAGACTTTCTGCTACCCTCATTCGCCTGGGCCTTCTTTTCGGCCCTTGACGTCTTCGGTTTCCTCTTATTCTTGACCAGGGTCCAGGAGGCGTCATCCCCCTCTATTTCCCTGGTCTGGGGCGGCTGAGAGCTTTCAGCTTGCCGTAACCCCTTACCACCGTCTTTCTTGGGTGGACGGACCTTTCCAGGTCCTTCCTCCCCCGGTTTTGGAGGTACCTGGCCGGGGGTTGGCTTACCAGCCCCACTACCCTTGATCGGGGTCGTAAGCCTCCGCGCTTTGGGGCGGTCCCCAGGGAGCTGCTCGCCTGGAGACTGTCTCCCCGTTTTTGTGTCTCCTCCGTTGGAGCAGCCACCCCCGACGTGCCCGCGAATCCTTGACCCTCGGTCTGGGCAGACTTTGGCACCACCGTCTTCGCTGGCACGTCCTCGGTCGATTCGACCTTGCCCAAATCCGCGAATTCTTGGGCCTCAGTCTGGGTAGACCTTGACTCCATGGATTTCACGGGTTCGCACTTGGCCGTCCCGCCCGCCGTTTCCAGCTTGGCGTCCAACATCGACTTTCGAAGTTTCTGCAAGCTCCTCTTGAGGTCCTTACTGATATTATGCTTCGATGACGCAAAGTCGATGATGGCGTCCAGCTGTTCCGTCGCCACCTCGAAGACCGACAGCCCATCGCGTTTGCGGTTCATCGCCTCCACAAGCCATGGGCCGTCAATAACCTCTACCGGCGTTTTTTTAGCCGAGAGGAAGGTTAAGTGACCCACGCTGGCGCTGCGCACTGAGCTGCCGACTATTGCCTCTGGCCTCCTAGGCGGAGACCTGAACAACCCACCTCTTGCGAAGGGGTTGTCGCCTACACTACTACCACTAGTTGAAGAATTGCCTTGGTTTTCCACCACGCCAGAGCCCAGCATGACGCGGTAAGGGACAATTACTGTGGAGGGTGCCCAGGTACCCCACAGGCTCCGTTAAAGGCCTAGCTTATTATTTCACCCCCCTGGCCATGCATCCCCTCGGCACGGGTCGCTTGACGCCTTGGGATTAGGGGTTAGGGACGATGGTCCCGGTCTAACTCGCAGTGGCCATGGGGAGGGGTCGTCAAGCCCTTGTACAAAGTCCATGCTGCCCCCTGTGTATGTATGTGTGTGTGTGCGTGTGTGTGTGTGCGTGTGTGTGCGTGTGTGTGTGCGTGTGTGTGTGCGTGTGTGTGTCTGTGCGCACCCAACCAAAAAGAATGTCGAAAATTCATTCGACGCAGGAAACTCTACCATTGTTTCCTATAGAAAATTGGCTAGATCGTACTATGGGCTCCTAAGCTATGACCAAAATACCACTTTTTTATAGAAAAATTGAGTAAAAAAATGTCACTCATTTTTCAGGCACTTATCCTCAGCTTGAGCTTGAGCTTGATTGACTGCTCGTAGTTGCTACTCCATTATGACCAGATCAGCTGTTCTTGCACAGGGAACCAACATATTTTTGCTTGGGACTAGCACACATCTTCAATGTACAAGTACTGGTGATCTCATTTGTTAAGTCATACTGGCGCCTGCCACGTCAGAATGAAGGCCAATGTAGGGAAGGGGGAGGAAATGATGATGCAATCACTCGCCCACTGCAAGCCGAATATACCTCTGCACTTGCCACGACTTCATGCGGAATTTGTTGGAATTTCTGGGTTAGGTTGGAAAGGCAGGGGTCCGTCTTGGTTGACGAGCTGCCAATGTGATAGATAGGAGAAGGTAACTGATGGAATTTCTAATTGGATGTAGGAAACGAGCTCTATAGTTCATTTCCAATTCTAGCAGATTACTGTTAGAATACTCAAGTTGAAGGTATAGGAATAGTAATGGAAACGATATGGAACTCCATTTCCAGTTCTAGCGATTGCTAGAACATGAGAAATAAAGAGAAAGATACAAAGTAGGAGAATGGAACGGACCTGGGATTGAACCCACGACCTCCTGCGTATGAGGCAGAAGCAGTAGCCATATGACTACCAAGCCCGCTACATTTTTCAGGCACTTATCCTCAACCGATTTACTCGCAACAAGTTGCATTCGACGCAGAATACTCTTCCATTGTTTTCTATTGAAAATTGGCCAAATCGGAATTTGGGCTCAAGAGTAATAGCCAAAATACTATTTTATGTAATGCACGAGAAAGGCACCATCATCGCTAGGTGGATTAATCAGGATTTTTTCTGCAACTGCAAATTCAACTTCACGTAATGGTTCTCTCAACTCTTTTTCATGGAAAATATCGTTAAAAGCACGTGGTTTTCAAGATGGCCGATTTGTGGCTTTGTTGTATAATCACTACCTATTGTTCATCGACGTTGCGACGAGTAGCAGGGAAGACACAATAACTTGTCGCTACTGTGGCACTTCAGGCTGCGATGATAGCTTCTATTTATAATTCTACTTGATTCACATTTATTTTCCTACTAGAAAACTTATGCTCGCATGCAGTACAAATAATGACCACGAAATAATAAAACAATCCTAACAATCAATCCAATGAACGTCGCATCGTCATCAACAGTCCCCTCAAAGTTTGAGAACCATTATTTGATTGCAAAAGGGAAAGCGGGAGGGAATCATTATTCTCGAGTTTAAAAATTACTTGCTCCGGTCGGTTTTGCATCAGGTACACACCTTCAGTCTTCCCTACCAAGATACTCGCTCGCCCAAGCTATAAAATCGTGTTCCAAAAACTCCAAGATAGAACGAGGGGGAGCGGGTGAAATTAATTATTTATACAACCCTAATCTCCGCTGATTACTAAAACCCTTCTGAGCCGCTGCATGTTCGATGGGCTATCGGTTGTTGACTCTATCGTATTCTTGGGTCTAACTTTTTTGGTCTGTTATTTTTGGCGTCAGAACCCGAATCACGCAGCCCTGGTGGGATGAGATAGGACACGGTCAAGCGGGGTTAAACAAGCAGTTATTTCCCATAATATATTTACAGAAATAATTTTCGACAGTGAAGCCAAATCTTCAGCGTACCTATCTCACCCCTTGTACCCTTTATCAGAATTGGATAGGAAATTAAAGCGCATGGCTATTTTCTTGGAAGGCATCTCGGAGGAATGATGGGTGGCATAAAAGTATGATAAACTGATTTTTATTTCCCTTTTACTTGGCCTGTTTCCCAAAGGCGAAGACCAGCCGAAGGATGAAATTCAATTTGTGCGCGAACATCACTGCTGGTGGGGCAAAAACGCACCCGCTTTTACTGCCCCTCGTGCTGGCGTTGATATTTTAATAATGAGCTGAAAATGCTTTCAAATAAAATTAATGTGTTTTTGACCCGAGCTTGGAAGCTCTCTCACCTCCCCCCAGCCTTCTTCATCTGGACAGGTTATTGATTCGGATCCAAGGCCCAAATTCTGCCGTTATTTTTGTTTCTGCTACATAAGGGTTGTAAACTTATGGAGCCATTTCCTAGAGAAAGCGATGGCATAAATTAAAATTTTATATGTGCAGTTCTTCTTAATTTGAATAGTGAAAAAATATTGAGTTGTATAATCAGCTTTAGGCGGTGTTCATGCAAAAGAACAGTGCAAAATTTTTTAATAACAAGATTTCGGAACTGCCAACAGCTTTAATGCAACAAAGTTGGATGTTGTTGTTTTGTATATTCACTTCTTAATTTAGTATCATTTTTTTATAGTATGATAACCGGATAGGTTAACCAAACCCGATTTAATTAATCAACAATAGTATCAAACTATGATAGATTCTCTTTCAAGCGGAATTTGCTGTAATCGATTTCGGTGTTTGTAATGATGTAATTGATGTTTGTAACGAGAGATGTTTAAAAATAACTCATTAACCATACTGGATATTAACTTTTTCCGAAACCACCTCAAAACACAATCCGTGACGTATTTTATGGATGTTCCTTCATCACATTACGCGAATGTGACACGCTTCCCGAGCGAGCAAAGTTCACACACATTTGAAGCAGCATGTGCGCATACATTAATAACGAATTTCACGCCCAACCCTTGGTAATGCCCAAAGCGTTTTCCGGCATCATCACGAAGCCGTAGGAGTACCTTCGCCTAGAATCATCGGTTGGACCAACAACGGGTGCCACGGGGAGAGTGGAGCCTTTATGATTATACGTTTATTAAGGCACTTTGGGTAGCTCCTCGCGCAATCAGGCCGCCTGCCAGAAGGCAGTCAGTCACTCACTCTCGCACTTGCTGGGGCGGAAAGTTTGCTTGCCAGATCGAGGTGGTGGGTGCGAGCCTTCGAGCTAAGATGAAGACGGTGGAAGCCGTCTATAATTGTGATAAACTTTTGCGAATCGAGGCCGTGTATCCGAGCCGAAGTGGAATGCAGAAGTTCCGCAAGAATTTTATGACACATCTGGCGGAATTTTGACAGGGGCAATTTCGCACTGACTACAACTTCACGGCGGATATGGATATGTTTACGAGCCTTCGGGGCAGAAATAATCAGAACTTTGTTGCCACAAGTGTCACTTTCGGAGCTCGTTAGGCGACAAGCCCAAGCGATACGAACCGAGCTAATCGGTGGGTTTTAGTTGCGATCTGCTGTGAAAGTAGTGCCGTGAAATTGGGTGCTATACAAAATTAGGTTATTTGGGTGTTGTTAGACGCATTAACTATAATGTTTTGACGGAATCAATGGGCTAAAAAATGTTGTGCTGGAAACTAATAAAAATCACTTGGCTGTGCATATGCATCGCGTGTACTCAAACGACTAATGACGGTGGAAGACCGACACTTGATTAAAATTAATTGCATATTATTCGGCAACTCGGCCGTACGAAAACCATTTTTTTGTTAAATATCTTGGCTGTGCATATCCACAGCACATGTTTCGAAAATTGATATGAAATTTGCGGAAAGGAATCCACGTGTCTTGGAGGGTACACGCAATCGCATGCGTAGAGCAATCAAACTCATCAAATGCTTCAGCCAAGCAAGCCTTTGGCACAGCAGAGTGTGATTGATTCGCACTCTATACAAATCCGTCCAGCCCGTTGTTGGGGGCATAGAGTATGAGGCTCTCGAATAATAAACAATGTGCACTCGCTTGACTGTGGATATAAGCACATGTGAAGATTGGACAAATCAAGCATCCGAAAGATATTCAATTTGCATAAAAAATAGCTCACCGCGGTGGATGTTGATTTTCAGATTCTGATGGCTTTTCCACAAACGTGGCCTTTAAGTGGTCTTGTTGTGTAGGGGTTTTCACGCCTATCTAGAGAGTATGGGGTTGAGGGTTCAAGGGGCCCTCCAAGACACGTGGATTCTTTTTCGCAAATTTCATATCAATTTGTCCATTTCGAAACATGTGCTGTGCATATGCACAACCAAGATATTTAACAAAAATAAATGGTTTTCGTACGGCCGAGTTGCCGAATAATATGCAATTAATAATAAACATATTTTTTTATTAAACGTCCAACAATTTAAGTGACTAATCTTTTTGAGAAAATAGGAGTGTGTTCGCAGGACATTTTTCAGAAATTCGATAAATTGAACTTTCCAAGAGGTAGTCAGCTGGAATGTGAGCATAAGCACAAAGCATAATATAGCAATAATTACTATGTTTGGATAAAATTCTACCCCGTTTTGAAAAAAAACCTAATAAATCCATTCAAGGATGATGATGCCTTTCTAATGCATGTAAAATGGTTGGATATGTCCTTTAGCCTTTATCGAAAAAGCTATCTCGATGTTCTGTAACTCGCTATTTTCCCTTACTCAATGAAATTCAAAGTCCCTTGAATCTAGCATACTGCGATCCATCCGTAAGTCGATACCTCCCTTATTCTATATTCTCATAGTTGAAGTAATTTTCTAATGCATTTTTACCTCGCTATTTTCACCTTGATGATGTCCAGCGACAATTTGTTTGGCCGAACCTTCATTTGGTCATTTGGGTCATTTGGCGGAATAGTTGAAAACATTAAATTGCGATTAGTGAAAAGTGAGTATTGAGAAGTAAGTAGTGGGAATTACTGAGTTCACTGTACTTCATATTTCTTCACTTGTTGTGACACTAGATACACTGTGAAAATGACATTTCTCTCATCTCATAAGAAATGAGATGTGAGAAGTAGGAAGGGAACTCAGAAATGAGTTATATGTGGAGTGAAAAGAAAGTTACAATTGAGAAATTCGAGTGATAAGTGCGCAGTGAGAAGTGAAAAGTGAAAAGATTGAATTAAGAAGTATAAATGAGAAGTTAGCAGTGAGAAGTGCGAAAAGAATAGTGATAAATGAGAAATTAGAAGTGAAAAGCGAGAAGCAAGAAAAGAGAAGTGCGAATTAAATAGTGAGAAGTGCGTAGTGAGAAGTGAGTAGTAAGAAGTGAGTAGTGAGAAGTAAGAAGTGAGAAGTGAGAAGTAAAAAGTGAGATATGACAAGTGAGAAGTGAGGACCGCTGAGTGAGAAGTGAGTGAACTTTATTCTTTCTCTTCCCTTTTTCCTCCACAATCTTCTTTTCTCTTCCCTTGTTTCTTCAACCATACTTTTTCTCTTTTCTTCTCTCTTTTTGCTTCTTTCTTCTCCGTCCATCTGCTTTCCTTCTTCCTTCTGTCTTATATCTCACCATTAACTTCTCAACATCTCACTTCTCACTTCCCAATTATCGTCTCTCCCTTCTCACCTCATGCTTTAGTCTTTTCCACTATTGACTTCCTATTACTCACTTTGCAACTATCACATGTCACTTTTCGTTTCTAACTTCTCTCTTCAGTCGTCACTGCTCACTACGATGTACTTACTTCGCATATCATTTGCAACTTCTCAGTTCTCACTTTTCAAATTACTCCTCATTTCTCAATTTTCCCTTTTCCACTATTTAACTTATGATTTATCATTCCCAACAACGAGGAATATCATCGTGAAAGGTTTGAAAAATTCGCAAAAAAATATAAATAAAAGCCAGACCTAAAGCTATGTTCATTTAGAATCCGGAATCATTTATTGTATTGCAGTGGTACGGAAAGTGACCGCTGCAAGAATTCTTTTACAGCGGTTTGTCTATCTAGGCGCCCACTTTCTGTGGTATAAATTTCACGATGTTTCATGCAGCGAGTCAAAAATTATTCCAGATGGAAGCCGAAAGGAGAGAAAAAAATCTGCACACCCACGTTGATAATCCTGATCATCGACGATGGAACTTACGCCAAAATGGATTTCGGACAGCTTCCTAGCCAAACATTCTACATGGCGACGGCACGAGGAGTAGTTCCTGCGAAGTTTAAGTTTGCTTTTTGGACAAACTTGCAAAAAAAAACAAATGATTTTAGCAAGGGATATGCAGCTGTGGAGCAAAGACCTAAGTGTTTGTGACGAATAAGACGATGGACTCGAAGCTGTACTAGGAGGAATGTCTCAAAAACCGCGGTCGATCTTCCATTAAGCCCATAAAGGTCCCGTGAAGTTTTGACCAGATTTGGCGAGTTGTTACTACAGCCGGGAAGGCATCCAGTGGTACCGCGATAATAACGAAGATTTCATCGATAAAATATATCCACGCAACTGCCCACAAATAAATCCACGCAACTGCCCTCAGCTCCGGCCCATCGAGACATTTTGGGCAGTAATGAAACGGAAGCTTAAGAAAAGTGAAAAAACAGCTCGGGACGCGACTCAGATGACCAAAATGTGGAACAAATGTGCCAAGGAAGTTGATTTCGGAGGTGTGCAACTTTTGATGAAAGGAATAAAGAAGAAGGTGCGAATTTTCGCTAGAAACAAAAAGAAATGATTTGTAACCTTTTTTTTCCTAAAAGTACAGTAAATTACCTCTGTTTTGACGTATTAACCTTATTTGTACATCAATCCGTTACCGAGATACAGATGATTTTATTATTCCGGATTCTAAATGGACATAGCTTTATGCCTTATCATGTCACGGCCATCGGTGATTTTTCACGTCACCCCCGTCAAAAACGAATCAGTGCTAGGGTTTTTAGTACCGACCCTTTTTGGCGAGTCCCGGTACTACGGTACTGAACCTCACAGTACCGAGAGTACCGGGAAAATACCGGTACTGGAAGTTTTTTTTTTTCGAAATTCAATGAATTATTGGCAGTGGCTGATTTTCTACCCGCCGCTGTCACATCCAGGCGCTATAGTATATGCGCAAAATACCCAGCAAGAGTGAACCGCCAGAAATTTGTATGGCGAAAGTCATCTAACGCGGGTTCCCTCAAAATAAGAAGCTTTTCATGAAAAACTATTTGGTACCGATTATATAGGAAGGTGTCCCCTACCATGCCTACCAAATATTTGTTTGATGAAAGTGCTTAATTTTGAGAAATCGAACCTTAGATGCCTTTCGCCATACTGATTTCAGAAAGTTAACTCCTAGTGTGCCGCTGTGAGCACGCTCAAAGCAGGCGATTCATTAAAATAAATAAAAAGTCAGGATTTGATGGCAACGATTCAAACTTTATTCATTTCTTTGTATGTATTGAACACTTGTCTTGGGGATTGTGGGATTGTCCTTATCCTTGAAATATGCTTTCAAAACGCTCAGCATACTCATTGTATCGTAGTACATGCGGGATCGTATTTTAGATGCGAAGCTTCCAGTAACAGAGAACGCTCTTTCTGAGTCTACAGAAGTAGGGCGAACTGTTGCTAGTGAATCATGAAGCATTGATAAGTATTTTCCTTTCAGCTTTTCTGAGTCGTAGTAAGTGAACTCTTGTCCTACAATGTTTACGAATCCTGGTGCAGTAATAGAACTTACATGAACACTCACGCTTACCTTCTGACAATATCACCAAACGGAAGTTTCCGGCACTCCTTCCTTGCTAATGAATCACATACAGTGCTTGATTTCCTATCCGCCAAGGTAGTAGGTGTTTGAAATTTTAGTAAAAAAATATCATTCTCATTAGCTGCTGCATTCAAATAATCTGGTTTTAACCACCGGAAGTTTTTTCCACTCGGATCAAAACTTTTTGCTAAGTACCGAAAATACCGGTACTTTCAAGAAGCCAGTACCGGTATTTTGGTACCGAAAATTGGTCGGTACTCTCGGGAATTCCGGTACCGGTAGTCCCGGTACTAAAACCCTAGCCCCACCGAATATTTTTAGTAGGATTCTTATGCACTTTTCAAGCCAAACTTTAAATTCATTGAAAGTCATTATCAGGAATGAGTTCTCTGTTTGATATAATATGTATAATCACGCAAGCTCATATGACAATTCTCGATTTACTAGTAACACTTTTTTTCATGAATTAATTTGAGTACTGCAATTAAAGGGGAAGGGTCATTTGCCCGAAACCCATTCGACCGAAAGCCATTTGACTGAATGACACTAGGCAGAAAGTCGTTTGGCCGAACGGGTCATTTGGCCGAAAGGGTCATTTGGCCTAAATGGTCTTTTCGCCGAATAGGTTATTTGAAAAGTGAGAAATTAGGAATGAAAAGAGAGAGCTCTCACTTCTCACTCTTCATTTTTCTCTTCTCACTGTAAAAAGTGAGAAGCATGAAATGAGTAGTGAGACGTTCTACTACCCACTTCGTACTACTCACTTAGCACTACTCACTTCGCACTACTCACTTTTCACAGTGAGAAGTGAGAAATGAGGAGTGGAAAGTGAGACTTCCACTGCTCACTCCTCATTTCTCACTTCTCACTGTGAAAAGTGAGTAGTGCGAAGTGAGTAGTGCTAAGTGAGTAGTACGAAGTGGGTAGTAGAACGTCTCACTACTCATTTCATGCTTCTCACTTTTTACAGTGAGAAGTGAGAAATGGGGAAAATTCTCACTTATGACAGCCAAAAGCGCGAAATGAAGTGTGAGGAGTGAGAAGTCTCTCTTCTTGCTTTTCGGGCTAGTGACCTTTTCGGCCAAATGGCCCTTTCGACCAAACGACCGTCTCAGTCAAACGACCCTTTCGGCCAAATGACCCTTTAGACCTAATTACCCTTTCGGCCAACTGACTCTTTCGGTCAAATGATTTTCGGCCTAATGGTCTGTTCGGCCAAATGGTATATTCGGCCAAACAATTTCCGGCCTAGTGGCATTCGGCCAAATGCTTTCGGCGCTTGTTTGTTTTGCAATGGGGAATTCAGTACTGTAACAATTCGAAACGCAATAAAAATCGTATTTGTTGATTTTTACCGATCTGTGTATTGTGTCACATGTCTTTTACTACAATGTTGATACGCATAGTTGCATTTAAAATTAAAACAGATTTAACAAAAATAAATTTCCCTTTTTGGCGGTGCAAGTAATTCAATCACGAAATCGACATACATAAAACGTTAAGATGTCTGGAATCAAAAAGCTACAAAAAAAAATTTATCAGAATTCTGGTTCAATTTTTTTTGTGGAAAAAATAGACCAATTTAATATGATAGTTTGCACTACGGTTGGAACAAACTCACTAGATCTGTCGAAAGTTTTCGGAAAACATGTGGCTGATCGCTAGGCAGAACAGGTTGATGTCTTCCTTTTACATTTTTACAAACATATCTAAATTATTAATATAAATTTCAATAAGTGTTGATGTAGTCGCCAAGAACTTTGGTGCAAAGTAGTTCTTCCAGAGCTTTGCATTCGACCGCAGGTTTTGCTTGAGCGATCGCATCCTCCAGTAAAACATATTCAACTTCTGTGTCACCTTTCAATACTTCCGGCACACGAGAAAGCTGATTCCCGAAATCAAATGACCGTGCTGGCATGATTGATGCTTCTGGAGTGGATTGTTGCGTACTAGGAGTGAGTATTTCGTTCGCTGAAGTTGGTTCGACGACGATCGATGCCTGCTCGATTATCCGTACCAGGTTATCTTTCCGAAGCTGACACAGCAGAGCCTCAATTTATTGCTTAGACAAAATTTTCCTGAAAAATATTTGCCAGTATTTCAAAACGTAGTTTAATTTGCGTACAATATAAGTACTCACCAGAACGATTTTTTTTTGCGTGTGGTGTATATTCTAATTGGATGCCGAAACGAGCATTTTTCATTCATTTTGAATTCTAACAATTACCCTATAGAACTAGAGCTATAGGTATAGGATAGAAGATGAAAACGGTATGAAAGCCTATTTCCAGTTCTAGCGATTGCTAGAACATGAGAAATTTATGCAAAGATACAAAGAAGAAGGAATAAAACGGGCCTGGAATTGAACCCACGACCTTCTGCGTATGAGGCATAAGTGGTAGCCATATGACCACCAAGCAGCATTTATTATTGTTGCCGATAAATTCCATGAATCGAAATACGTGGCAAGTGTAAAGGTTCCCCCAAACACACGCGACAGTCGCGACGCGATTCTATTGCTTGGCGACATCTATTTTGTCGCTGTTGGTATGGAAGCGTAAATAGAACATTACATCTGCGTATTTTTTTTATTTCACACCGCCCTTTAAGGTGGATAGATCATTGATGTTTTCTTATCAAAAGGAAGCCCAAGAAATATATTTCAACTTTTCTGAAGACATCATGACTCTAAAATGTAGTTTTCAGGTCGAAAACTAAAAACGCACGTTTTGGGGGCTTTTGAACCAGTGTGCGGCAGTCCGGAGGTCGTAGAGCAAAATAGTTCAAAAAGGTCTTTTATATTTTGGTCTTCTTGCCCTCAGATGTATTCGATCTATTTTACAAGCATTCTAAGTAGTTGAAACAGTGACCCATTCTCACCCCCATTTGACCCATTGTCACCCCCGACATTACCGTCATTACCGCCTTCAAGCTGTTTGTTTAGATAACTTTTATAGTACACGGCTATTGCGCATTGTTAGTAAACAAATAAAAATAAATCAGAAAGCCTCTCCGAGATCCAGTTGATACTTTTGGCCAGTTGATCGATGGATAATCTTCATTTCTGTTGCCTGTTTCAGTGGTTCCAGCTAATGTGTGCTTCCTCTGACCTCTATTGGGTATCCATAACTGCATTTCCCAGCTCTCTTCAGTGTCGAGGGTTTGTTGGTTCCATCGACTTCGGTTCGGTGTTGCCATTGCCACAGATAATAAAAAGATTTCCGATGGTTTTGTTTTCCGATATGGTGCAATCACTGTTACATGCATTGCTAAGGAACGAACAATGCATCGCCTGCTTTGAGCGTGCTTACAGCGGCACACTAGGAGTCAAGTTTTGGAAATCAGTATGGCGAAAGGCATCTAATGTTTAGTATCTCGAACATGAGCACGTTAATCGAAAAAAAAACATTTGGAAGGCGTAGTAGCGGACACCTTCCTACATAACTGGTATCAAATAGTTTTTCGTGTTTCCTACTGTTGAAAAAACCCGCGTTAGATGTTTTTCGCCATACAAACTTCGGGTGGTTAACTCATGCTGGTTATTTTCACATATACGATAGCGCCTGGTGCTGGCAGCGATGGGTAGGAAACCAGCCACTGTATGTGATTCATTATTAATTAACTTATTACATTTAAAGTCACAGTAACACATACTTTCGAACAATTGAAATAATGAATTATTGGCAGTGGCTGATTTTCTACCCGCCGCTTCCACATACAGGCGCTATCGTATATGCGCAAATAGCCAGCATGAGTTAACCGCCAGAAATTTGTATGGCGAAAGACATCTAACGCGGGTTTACTCAAAATTTGGAACTTTTCAGAAAAAACTATTTGGTACCGGTTATGAAGGATGGTGTCCGCTATTACGCCTATCAAATATTTTTTCGATTAAGGTGCTTAATTTTGTGAAATCAAACCTTAGATTCCTTTCGCCGTACTAATTTTAGAAAGTTAAATCCTAGTATGCCGCTGTAAGCACGCTCAAAGCAGCCGATTCATTACGAGCAAACGCGGACACTTCCAACTCATTAGCTGATCACGGATCAAGGATGGTGGGCTCGAACACAACCGGAAACACATCATTTCCCGACCCCCTTTGTGTACGATCGTGACCTTATTGGCACGATGGATAATTGACACGAAGGTTGTGCTGCTTTCCCTCTCCCACCTTATCCGAAAAACAAATGGCCTCGACCTTGGAGAGCTTGGCTAATTGATAGTGCCCGTTTGTCTACGTCAAGGGAAAATTATGTACTTTAATTGGCGATTGAAAGATGTAACTGCTTACAATCTACCTTATTTACAAAAACTATATAGGGGAAAATACCTATTCTTGGCAGTCTAAGACATTCGTCAAATTGAATGATAAAAATAATGAATAATTACACTAAAACACAGGTACAGTTTAACTGGTATACATTTGTATGCTCTTTCTTTGATGATTGGTGTTCACTAAATATAACAGCTTTTACCACAAACTCAGTAAATTTAATATAAAGTAACAGGTCAACATTTCTTCTATTGGCATAGCAATTTCTATTATCAGCAATGAATTTGCTCCCTTTAGCAACTAGACATGGAAGTAGAAAACTGGTAATGTATTGGTGCCAAATGCTGGTTGTTTATATCCTCCAGTAGTAAAATTCATTCATATTTATCGGCCGCACGCTCATCTCGCTTTACTCAATTTTGGAACAAACTTTATTGTTTATCAAAACTGGCTTAAAACAAAGCAGGCATTTTTAGCCTTGGCATCAATTTTATGTCATGTAGGGGGTCGTTCAAAAATGACGTCCACAGTTTGAGGGGGGAGGGGGTCAAGATATTGTTACAGTGTGTAAACTCGGTCTACCAAAAAGCGTGACAGAGGGGGGAGGGGGTCTGTAATTCTCAAAAAGTAGTGGACGTCATATTTGAATCCCCCCTAGACAGATAGGCAAAAGCATTTAAACACATTGTAAAACAAATTTAACCCTTCTGCGGCCAACAAAAAACAGACGTGAGTGGCAGATTGGGTAGCCGTGTATCCAGATATTGACAATTTCATAACTTTTACCATTTTCAACCTATTTGAATAATGTTGGCCATTTTGGAGAAGGGAACTTACATGCTTTTTGTCCGTTGCCAAGATTTACATCTTTTGTCTTTTGTAATGCCTTATAGTCGTAAGCAAAAGTCTATCAACCAGTTTCAAATATACAACTTGCTCTTTGCGGTCCTTACATGATATGTTTGTTTCATCAAAAAAAAATCATGGTTGTTGTGTACAAGCCACGACCGCTCGACGTAAACTACGTAAAACCAAATCCATACACAGGATAAGGAATTTTGTTCGGACTGCCTGTATAGACGAGGAAACGGTATGCACATTTTTATGTAGATGTTTTTTTGAACAATGAAGATGCTGATAAGGGGAGTAGACCCCTCCTCTTCTGGAAGGGGACTCCCATATAAATGAAGTACAAATTTCTGCTTTAATCGAGAGTTAATCTAAAAATGGAATCCAAATTTGCAAATTTCGAATACTTAGCCTTCTTTTAAATAATGTAAAAATATATAATTAATCAATTTTAGTTGAAACGAAGCTCGTCGGTTCTGGAAGTATAGTATATTAACAATATATTCCACCTCATGAGTCTTCATATGTTGAATAATGGGCAGCTGCAGCACTGTCCTATCCAGCCGCTGAGCCACCCCATTCTTACACTACGTTTCACAGTTGAATAATAGATAATACCCTAAAAGTAGGCAATTATTTATGGTTGAAATGCGCTATGTAGGAATGGGAATGGTTATGCTTTTTTTGATGAGCTTGGAAATTATTGAAGATGCAAAAGGAAAACGGTCCTGTCAGCCACATAAGGTTTAAACTACTACGGTGTTGCTATCACTTTTGATATAATTCATGGTCTGCGTAAAAATCAGAATAGAAGCATTTGTATTTTAACACTTTTTTTAATAAATGCCATCGCCGGATATTTTGTTCGCTAAAATCAAATCACATAGAGTTGTGCGTGGTATCTTTCTAGCGTGTGTTTGATATGCTCACAAACACATTCTCTCGCTCTATTCCGAAGTGTGCTGCTGTCAAAGAAAACTAACAGTCCCGATTTTATTTAGTGAAACATAGAGCAAATATTGCATAAATTTGCTCTTTATGGTGATAATCAAGTGGTGATAAAGTGTAAAAAGTGGTTTACATACTTAATTTGTCGTGTCATTCGCAATAAAGAGGAGAAACAGGCGATTCAAAAAAGTAAGTAACAGTTTGCTTTTCGTGCGCTGCTTTCTTTGGCAATGCAATAATGGCAAGGATTTCGTAGGCGCAAATTTGTTTCGGTGATTAACACATCAAATCTTGTTACTTTTTCACAAACAACTTATTCAAATGAAAGTTTAGACTTGAAATTGTGTGACTGGATCAAAATTATGTTCATAAATAGTGTATATTTGCTGGAAAACGCAAATATTGTTGAGGGTGCCAACAACTGTCGCACCCTGCCAATGCCGTATTCTACCCTACAAATTAATTTACAGACTGAATGAGCTTCATATTCACCTATTGTATACTCTGCTCCGGATAAAATGAATGCTGGAGAAATCTGTAGTTGCGTGAGTAAATGAGAAATCCAAACCCTGCTTGTAACATCCATTAATAAGATATTCTTGTATATGTTAAGATTGTCAAAAATGTATCTATCTGATGTAAAATTGGTTTGGTAAAGTTTTACAATAAGTTCTTCACATCTACGGTGTGGACCACTCTCGCCTCTTTCGCAGACCAATTCGAATAGAATAAGTCAAGTCTTAAGTCAAGTTTAAAGATCAGCCGATTAAGGCACGATTTTAAATCTTCCTCTCCGGAAGTTCTTTTGTAAGCAAAGATCTAAACGTCGATTTGACGAATCTGATGACACTTCCACGCAAACCAACTCCATCAACAGGTAACAGAAGCCTTCACCTACATATAGATGGTGTTGGTTTGCGTAAGAGTGTTATTCGACTCGTCGCGACGTTTGAATATTTGTTTACAAAAGCAGATAAGTCGTTTTGATAATTTGGTATTGATTTATTGTTCTGCTTCCACTACTGCCAGAACAGTTCCATTGTCATATGATCTCATACACTAAAACGCTCAGCTTTCCCAAGCTACGAGTGTTTCTTTGCTTTCGGACCAAACAAATTTACGATTGAAAAAATTGTTTCTATTTAAGACTTCAACGCGAATGAAATATCAAAGGCATTTCGTCCTGCGGTTTGAGGATCATTTCGGCCTTCACAGGCGGCTCATAATCTGGACTGGGAAGTTCGACCCGACAGAGCCGAACGATCTTCGAAATGGTAGATTTGATCTCGTATTGAGCGAACTTCTGACCGATGCAGTTGCGACCTCCGGCACTGAAGGGAACATAAGCGTAGGGATTGAGCTTTTCGATGCCTCGTTCTGCGTCGAATCGCTCGGGGAGGAACTTCTCCGGCTCCGGGAAGTATTTCGGGTTGTGGTGCATGTTGTAGATTCCGATAGTGATGTTGGTGTTTATCGGGATGTCAACGCCGGATAATTTGACCTCTTTTATTGTTCGGCGAGATATGTATGGCACCGGTGGGAACATCCGGAGTGACTCTTTCATCACTAGGTCGAGATATTTTAGATCGTTCAAGGCACTGAAATAAGAGAACAAAATTAAAGCGTGCCTGAAAGAATTACCTTTCAAGATTGAATATGGATTTTACTACTACGGATGCTGAGAAAATTGAACTGATTTATGTTGCAAAACAGATCAGACTTCGCTTCTTAAACATAATTTAGCATGGTCAAAAATATTTGTGGTATTGATTTTGATTAGATTCAGTTTGTCATACATTATGCAAACTACTACCTAATCATATTTCAATATTGCAGCTACTCAATATTCATAGTTCATTCAGAAGCCGATTTTATGTATGGCACTAAGTATTGCATGATTAGTTTACTTACAAATGAGTATATGAGCTACTTTTTAACATATGACTTTGCACGTTTTGAAACATCGATACGAACCTTAGCGTAATTGGTGTATCAATTGAATCTCCCAGCACAGTCAAAATTTCCTCGTAGACCTTATTTTGAACATCCGGATATTTTGCTAACACATACAAAAGGAAAGTAATAGCGGATGCAGTTGTGTCGTGCCCCTAAAACATTAAAAGTTTTATTACTAAAGCAGGTAATTTATCTATCTTGATCTGTGAATCTTACCGCAAACATAAAAGTATCCACTTCCTCTCTTATCTCTTCATCGGTAAGAGGTCGTCCATCGATTTTTGCTTGCAGCAAAATGTCCAATAAGGCCATCTTTTTCTTAGAGCCCAACAAATCGTCATCTGTTTTCAAATTTTCGTTACATCCGTCAACCAAAGCGATTCTCCGCTTATCAATAATAGACAAGGTGAAGTCACGAATCGTATTTAAATGCTTTTTATATGGTCCAAACTTGCTGCTGAACTGGAACATAAAGTCATTGTTATACACCGTGTTGAACATCCTCCAGAAGACAATTTCCGATATGTCTTCCACCGCCATCGTATAGCCGGATTGCTCCTTCTGGGCATTTGATTCCGTTCCCATGGCTGTCTCCACGATCACGTCCAGCGTGCAAAGCTTAACGAGAGGAAATATCCGTACTACCTTGCCCGAGTGACTCAAAAATTTCCGTGCCAATACCGTGCTCTTCTCATCAAACACCTGCACGAAATTATCCAAAATCTTAAAATGGAATGCCGGTGTCAACGCCTTCCTATGCGTAAACCACTTGTTCCCATTGCTAATCAGCAGCCCCGTTCCCAACCACTCCAACAGCATATCGTAATCTTGGCTCTTGCAGTTGAACTCCGGACCGGTCATGATACGCTCGATTTCATCCGGTGCCATGTAGAACAACCAGAAGCCAAAACCTATGTCGATTTTGCACACCGTTCCGAAATCCCGCTCCAGCTGGATCAGCATTTGAAAGATGTAGGTCGATGATTTCCCAATGAACTGGTGACTATTTCCGATCAGGGGTAAACCGGGTGGACCCGGAATCGAACGGAATTGTTTGCATAGCTGACGCCGCCACTGCCATACGTAAGCAATTAGCGCAATTATCGACGATAGAAACACGACGGCAAACATTCTACGCTTAGTTCGAAGATACTGCTTGGGCAAACTACTGACTGCGACTGAACTATTTTATTACTCATTGGTTTGCACCCGAGCGTCTGTTTTGGTTGCTGTTGTTATCGGTGCGGCTAAGCGAATTAATGATAACGAAAAACAGAAGAGATTTAGTGGCGGGTATGGTTTGGTGCAAACAGTGTCGTAGAAAGAGGATTACTTCAATGTGAAATTAGTCACAAATGGAACAAACAATAGGTTCGTGATATTTGTGCAGTATAATGAATTGTTTAATTATGGTACGAAAAAATGTCTTCTTCTTTCTTGACTATTACCCTCTTCTGGAACATTGCCGCCTCGCAGTTCAGTGTTCCTAAATTAAGAATGGAGTTTGCTCAGTTAGTAACAACCCAGCAGTTTCTTGCAACAACTTTCTCCGTTTGCTGTTCAAATTCCTCCAGGAAGCCGGGACTAAATGTCAGTTCTAAGAGTTATTTATAACTGAGATTGCTTGCGTAATAAGATACCTTCGCTTCATGTTTTCTTACAAGATGAGACAAATTCCTGATCGTGAGATGAAAAATTCTATAGATTTCACAATCTTTTTGTTTCGGTCAGGAGGAATGCAAAATTTAATTTTATATTGTTCACCCTTTGCTGCCTTTGAATTTGTCTCAAGTAGCACCAAGAACATGGATCAGACTACAGTAAATTATTCTCTTTATGAAATATTATTTAATATTATTGAAAATAAAAATGAATTTTTAAGTTTGAACTTTTCACATTGAATTGTGGATTGTGGGTAATATCCTATAACATCTTTGTAATAGACTGTTTATTTGGATTTAAGTTTCCCCTTACTCATGCCCGTTTTTGCACAAATCGAACCATACATATTCGTAAACCGTATCATATTTTGTTGACATCAATATCCACCCTCAGTAATCTATAGATTTGCAATCGACTTAGATAACGACTACAATCAAATTGTTAAAACAAAAATATCTGAACCTCGTAATGGTTCAACAGTTCATACGTGTTTTTCATTTGGTCGTCGCCGAATTATTTGCATTGCACTTAGAATGTTTGCCTCCGTAGTTATTACCGCGATAGTTGTAATAGCTGTTTACGTTTGGCAGTGGCGTCGTCGGATATGTAACCGATTTCGTTCCATTCCGGGTCCGCCAGGGTTGCCGCTCGTTGGAAACACTCATATGTTCATCGGGAAATCATCGACCTATGTCTTCAACTTGGCACTCGAACTGGAGCGAGAGTATGGCTGCGTGTACAAGCTGGACGTGATGTTTGACTTCTGGTTGTTTTACTGCGCAGCGGAGGACGTCGAACGTATCATGACCGGACCGGAGTTTAACTGCAAAGGTCAAGACTACGATATGCTGTTGGAGTGGTTGGGAACGGGGCTACTGATAAGCAATGGGAACAAGTGGTTTACGCACAGGAAGGCGCTGACACCGGCGTTCCATTTTAAGATTTTGGACAATTTTGTGCCGGTATTCAATGATAAGAGTACTGTGTTGGCTCGAAAGTTTTTGAGACACTCAGGTAAGGTGGTGCACGTATTTCCTCTGGTAAAGCTTTGCACACTCGATGTGATCGTGGAGACCGCCATGGGGACGGAATCCAATGCCCAGAAAGAGGAATCTGGCTATACGATGGCAGTGGAACATGTTTCGGAAATTATATTCTGGAGAATGTTCGACGCAGTGTACAACAATGACTTTATGTTCCAGTTTAGCAGCAAGTTTAGACCATATAAAAAGTATCTGGCGATAATTCGTGAATTCACTATGTCTATCATAACGAAAAGAAAAAACGCTTTAGTTGATAAAAGTGGCGAAAACCCACCGATAGACGATGCTTTGTTGGGATCTAAAAGAAAGATGGCGCTTTTGGATGTTTTGATGCGCACTAATATCGATGGACAACCTCTTACTGATGAAGAGATTAGAGAAGAAGTCGACACTTTTATGTTTGCCGTAAGTTTTATAAATCTGACTCCGTGAAGCATACTGATCTGCAAAATTTTAAATTTTTAGGGGCACGATACGACTGCATCTGCTGTAACATTTATTCTATTCGCGTTAGCAAAACACCCAGATGTTCAGCAAAAGGTCTACCAAGAAGTCATTGCAGTATTTGGAGATTCAATCAACACTTCGATTACTCTTAGGTTTATTTCAAAAGTTTAATTATTTCGTACCGATCTTGAAATAGTTATTCACTCCAATACCTTTTTTCCTATTTCAGCGCTTTAAATGACCTGAAATACCTCGATCTAGTGATTAAAGAAGCGCTGCGCATGTATCCACCGGTCCCATTTATATCTCGGAAAACCATAAAAGAGGTCGACCTCTCCGGCACAACCATCCCGATTGGTTCCAACATCACCATCGGAATCTACAACATGCATCACAACCCGAAATACTTCCCGGAGCCGGAGAAGTTCCTCCCCGAGCGTTTCGAAGCGGAGCGTGGCATCGAAAAGCGGAATCCCTATGCGTACGTACCCTTCAGTGCCGGAGGTCGCAACTGCATCGGCCAGAAATTCGCTCAATACGAGGTTAAATCGACGATCTCGAACATAATGCGGCACTGCCGAGTTGAGCTACCGCACCCGGACTATGAGCTACCACTGAAGGTCGAGATGATCCTCAAACCACAAGATGATATGCCTTTGATATTTTACCCACGATGAGCAATTAAATGTATACGTTAGGATAAGGATTATACTAGAAATGTTTCATTTTGAGAAGTGATCATTTCATATCTGTGGGACCGTCATATGCAATAAGATACAGTAATTTGTAGCAAACATAACATTGTGGAATTGAATTCATGATGAACATATATTTGTTTGTGATGTTAAATATTATCCGATGAGATGCGTGCCATCACAAATCAATACATAAAGCTGGATATCGATATTCAGGAGATCCATGATATTTTAGTGCAAAGTATTGACATTGTCGTATGATCTTTTATCTCTTATTCAATCATGTCCATATCTCATATTGCTATCTAATCAACATTCGATATGAATGAGCTATTTTTGTCTACTCGGGTTCCCAGATACATTTTCCTGTATGAATGACAGGAAGTTAAAAAAGTTAACGGATCAATTTACCGAAAGTTACATACGTATTAAGGGCAATCCTTTTCATTGTAACATTCACCCCTTTTCTTGTTTACGGACGAGCGAAACTTTCGAACGAATGCAGTTCGTTCTAATCGTTTCCCCATTTGATTTTGCTGGCGTAAACGAGAATGCGCATCAGCTTTCGTTCGAAAGCGCGTTCGTACGTAAACAAGAATAAGAGTAATTATTCAGCCGAAGATTGATTGGTTTGACCGAAAATTATGTACTCATACAAACGTCAGGCTGAAGTTTTTCGTGCCGGAGAAGTTTGAGCCAAACAGGGGTTCAGGCTGCAGAAGTCATTAGGCCGAACATGTTGTTTTACTGCATATTATCGTTTGTCCGTAGGAGGTATAAGATTATGTAATCGAGCTGTGCGCCCAGACGGGTTATTTGGCCTTAAATTTCATTCACTGAGAAGGTCATTTCAATACCAAATTTTCAAAACGATTTATCTGCTTTCGTAAACAAAGATTGAAATGCCGATTTGGCGAATCTGAAAGCACTCCCATGCAAACTAACATAATCAATTTTTTTTATTATTATTCTTTATTAATGTGTTTTTTAATCTATAGATTAAGTTCAACCCCGAACTTTCAGATGCGTAACGTAAAGTTTTTTTCAGGATATTTTAAGACATTAACGGGAGAATCCTTTTAATCCCCCCAAATACAGCTCGGGCAAACAACACCATATTTTCATCTCGACCAAATGGCCTTTTTCTACTAAACGACCATCTAGGCCTTTTTGGCTAAACCTAGACCTATTCGATCAGACAAGTCAAATGACTTGTTCGACCGAACGACATAATCGACCGTCAAAACATTTGATTTCAACGTGAAATTTTGTGGATTTCAACAGGAAATCCTTGGAAATTTACGCAGGTAATTCTTTGAGATTGCCAAAGGAAACTCTTTATCATTTACCCAGGAAATTTCTGGCATTTGCATTTTTAGTGGCATCAGTCGTCTAAGCGTATTTGCAAACCATGTGAGTTTGATTTCCTCCTTAGTAAGGAGAAAACAAGCGGAAAACGCTCCACTTGTACACTAGGTGCTGTGTAAATGTCCTGTTCGTTTTCTAATGCTGAGTGTTAAGTATTCAATTTGTGCGAGCTCTGGTCAAAGATGGTGATCCTGTGATTCTACAAAAAGATCTTCCTAATTTTTAAGGAAATTTACTCAGAATTTCAACGGTAGTGTTTTTTCGAAGGATATTATTCAGAATTTTCATTAAAAGTTCTTAGTTTTTACGAAAAGCTTTTCGATTTTTGAACGAAAAAATATAAGGAATTTTCAACAAAAAATAGGCTTTTCACGAGAAATCCTCTGTAGTTTCAACAGGATTGCCATAAACTGTTGGCGGTGACTGCGCACACCTCTAACCACCGTGTGGTCCTCCGGAAAATCTGGAGGATCCCAAAAAATGAAAACTTTTAAATTTTATCGTTAAGCACCAAGATTTTTCTGATGCATTTGTTTTTGTATTATGAGTATGCACTTAATTTTGTGGCTTATACATGCCGTAGCCTTACAAAAATCAGTGAAACAAAACGAAAAATAATTGCATAGCACCATTTGACATTCTAGCAACGGAATTTATTTCATTTGATTTATTCAAACTAAGGCCTCTGCAATACATAAAATTCGTCTACATTCGGCTCGGTCAGTATTTGCACGTCGCCAACTTTGTAGTCCACGGAGGGACCTCAAATCGAACAACCTTGCTCTCTGCGCAGCTCGCATTCTTGTCCCCTGCGGATCCCCATCAGCAACCATTTTCACCGGGTTATTGTCCGACATTCTGAGCATGACATTGTGCATGGATCACCTTGGTCACCGAGCGATTCTTTAGAAAATGAAATTTCATAATTAAGGGAAGATCCATTAATTAAGTAACGCAAAAAATGGCCATTTTCAATCTCCCACAATGTCACACTTTTTGTATGAGGTATCTAAAAAATGTGTATTAATGTTTAGGGAACAAACACAAAGATTTTTTTATGTCACTATGGGTACGCCAGTTCCAGTGTTTGAATCTATACATGGACCACCGTTGGCGAAATAACAATTTTTCATATTAATATTAATGCTTTTCACAAATTACGAAACGCTGGGAGGAGAGGCAGCCGGTCAGACCATGCGTTACGATTCATAAACCGATTAAACCATCCATACAAAAAGCATTACGCGGGGAAAGATGGAGTTTCAAAATCATCAAATTTGGCGTTACGTAATCTGTGAACGAACCCATACCGGATATTCCGGAGGACCATTTGTAGCATGAGTCACAATGTCAATGCTGTACTCAGAATGTACATACGAATGCTTAAGAAAATATCGGTGCTATTAATTTTAAATTCATAAATTGGCCAATTTTATGAATGTTCTTGATTTCGGTTCCTTTTGAGTTCTTTCACGAAATTCGTAACGCTGAATTTGATAATTTTGATACCCCACTGTCCCTCTCGCAACCCTTTTTTTATGGAAGGTTTATTTTTTTTTAACGAACCGTAACGCTTGGTCTGACTTCCTCCCTCCACCTCAAGCGTTACGTAATTTGTGAACAGTCCCTTAGGAAGCGAGAAAGGCACTATCATTACTGGGTGTCTTGCACATATTGGATACGTTACGGATACACACTGATAATACATATTTCTATTTTTGTAAGATGGGTAAAAATATTACTCCGGATAATCGAGCCTCCGGATAATCGAGTCCGGCCTGTACTATCCATGTGGGTCATAGTATCCATGTGTGAATTTGTATGCAATTAAGTATGAGTCGACGCATGATATGCATATTTTATTTGGATTTTTGCCATAGAGCATGTGTCAATTTTCCTGAGTGTAAGAAAAAAGGCAAATTATATTTCTCATTCATTACATCTTTTACACTCGAGAAATGGTAGGGGAGACCGAGGCACATCTATGACATATTTACATTGATAAATAAAAATGAGGAAAAGGATATAGATCAGCGGTTCTCAACCTGGGGTACATGTACCCCTGGGGATACCTTCACTGGGCCCAGGGGGTACCTCGGACAAAAATGCGTAATGGCGGATGAATTACAATTTTATTGAAAACTTATTGATAAAGTTTGCATAATTTTGTATTTTTTTTATTTCAAAACTTTGACTTGTACATAATATGCATGGCTATCAGTACATCATTCAGATTCAGAAGCCTTCATTTGAGAGACATGAAGGCTTTTCCTGTAAAGCTCAGCTGCTTCGTTGCAAGAAAATTGGAAGCATCCTTCTACGCTTCTCGGAAGTCTCCTTCCAAGCAGCTTGAAGGACTTTTTTCAAAAGGTTCAGAAGCCTTTTTTCAAACCGGAAGCCTCAGTTTAAGGGGTTCGGAACTTTCTTTCAAGAGGCCCGGAATCCTTTTTTTAAACTTTTTTCTATGCACTTTCTCGTTTTTCTGCTTTTTTTGAAGGGCTCGGAAGGCATTTTTGAACAGGCTCGAAATCCTGTTTTAAAAGGCTCAGAAGCATACTTTCAAGAGGCTTGAAAGCCTCCTTTCTAGAGGCCCGGGAGTCTTCTTTTAAGCTTTCTTCTTAAAACGTTCTTGTCTTCTTTTCTCATTCTTTTAAAAGGCTCGAAAAGCTCTTTTCAAAAGGCTCGGAAGCCTTATTTCGAGTGGTTCGGAAGCCTTCTTTCAAAAGGCTCGAAGCCTTCCTTCAAGAAAGTCGGATTTTTTTTTCAAGAGGCTTGAAGGCCTTCTTTTAAAGGCTCCCTAGCAGCACAAATCTTACTGCTTTGGTTGCAACAGCACTCATGTGACTCGATTTGGTCATATATGAGTTACAGAAACTTGTGTATGACAAGTGTACTATTCGGGCTCTTTTGAAAAGCTCGAAAGCCCCGGAGACGAGCCAGCCCAGGGCTGAAAGCCTCCTTAATAAAGACAATAAAAAAGGCTCGAAAGCTTCCTTCCAATAGGTTTGGAAGCCTTCTTTTAAAAGGCTCGAAACTCTTTTAAAAAACTCGGAAACCTCTTTTCTTTTCGAATGGTTCGGAAGCATCCTTTCAGAAGGCTTGAAGCCTCCCTTTAGGAGGGTCGGATATTTTTCCTTCAAGAGGTTTGGAAGCGGCCATTCAATAGGCTCGGAAGACTCTTTTTAAGAGTTCGAAAACCTCCCATCAAGATGCTCGGAATTCTTTTTTAAGAGTCTTTGATGTATTTCCAAAAGGGTTCATAAGCGCCCTTCGAGATACTTAGAAGCCTCCTTTCAAGTGGCTCGGAAGCCTTCCAAAAAATGGCTCATAAGTTCTTTTAAGAGGCTCGGAAGCATACTTTCAAAACGCTTTAAAGCCTCCCTTGAAGGAGTTGAGAATCCTTATTTCAAGAGACTCGGGGCTCGGAATTAATTTTCCAAGAGGCTTGGAAGCATACTTTCAAGCAGCTCATAGGCGTCCTTCCAAGATGTTCGGAAGCCTCCTTTTAAGTGGCTCGAAAACCACATTTCAAGAGACGCGGCTCGAAAACCACATTTCATGAGGCTCGGAAGGTTTTCTCTGAAGAGGCGCGGAACCCTGCTTTCAATACGCTCGGAAGCCTTCAATAGTCAAAAAAGTTCTGTAGGAAGCTCGATGTAGGAACTTGAATTTGAATTGAGAAGTTTCAAAGAATGAAATTTCAGAAATTGTTTATGGAGAGCCATATATTCCGTTAGTTTTCAAGTCCATTTTTCATATATCTTAAGAGTTATGATTATTTTCAGTTACAGCGAAAAACATAGGGGTACCTCATTTAATGCAAAAGTTCGAAGGGGTACCTCTGAAGAAAAAGGTTGAGAACCGCTGATATAGACAATCAAATTCGATGGGACCTCAGGGCTGGCGAAATTCATCAAATAAATTAGTGGAAACAAATTTGAAGTGTAGAAAAGGTAGTGTTTATAGTTTTGTAATATTTAGGCACGTAAAAGCAATCTATACTTTTCAGACTGTAGTTTTCAGTCTTTTTTTAATCATTGTTAGTACACATTTTACAACTCTCGCTACTTTCTTTTTCTCCGCCTAGTTATAGGGGAATGAAGTCTTTAGCAGGTTTTGTTCTTTTATTGACAGGGGGATTTCTATAACCCTTTATGCTCAAAAATGGCTTCAACATTCTTTGCATATCAAAGAATATTGTTGCCAAATTTCATAAAATTTGGTCAACAAAAACCCCCCTGACAATAATAGAACAAAACCTGCCAAAGCCGTCATTTCCCCTACTTACGTTTAATATCATTTCATATTCCTTCAACGCTGCTTTTATCGGTAAAAATGTGTGGGTCGATTGGCATTTACTGAATTTTCGACATGGCCAAACAGCTTACACAAAATCAGCCGGCCTACCCCATTGGATGCCGTCAAAAACAATCACGATTTACAAATACCCGGTTACCCTGGAAACCGTTATATGTACCGTCTTGTAGGGGGGGAAGGGTAATTTGGCCGAAACCCATTCGTCCGAAAGTCAGGCCGAATGCCCCTAGGTCGAAAGTTGTTTATCTGAATATACTATTTGGCCGAAAGGGTGTTATTTGAAAAGGTGTTATTTGGCGATACCATATATTTGAAGGCATGTCTTCAATTTGAAGACATTTGAATCTCTGTGAAGACATTTTGGAGACTATTCAAGACTTATCATCAAGGTAGACTTGAAGACAACCAATAAGCTTATGAATTCTGCAACTTCTGTATGCAGACTTAAATTCAAACTCAGTCTCAAAAAATAAAATACATTTTTACTAGTCGGTTGATAACTGCAGCACATTTAGACGTCAAACGTACTTTACTTTGAGTTGTGCGTTTGTTCAAGTATTCCCGAAGGCGGCATTCGTTTAAATTTACCTCGGCGGCGGCAGCGTTTTCAAAACGTCTCATAAAAAGGTTCTTCAAACTGCAAAAAAAATACTGAATTCTACTATGCCTTGATTTAATACATTAAACCCTTGGGGTGGAAACATTTTTTCTAATTTTCTTCTGACTTCATCTTATCTTTTCGAAATTTCCATGTGACATTCTTCTGAGTACCAGTCGAAAATGCGAATAGATTTTTGGGAACTCTTTAAATTTCCCGTGGATTAAAAAAAAAAATTTTAGTGAAAATTTGTAAGATTTTTTTTGGGTAAAATAAAAAGAATTCCCGATGAAAGTACTGAGAAATTTCTCGTCAAAATTCAAGTGAATTGAAATTGAAATTTTGGTTCAAATTATCGTGGGAGTTGATAATTATTTCCGTATGAAGAAATGGAGGAGATCCTCCAACATTTCAACGGGAAATTTATCTTAATTTCCACAAGATTTTAAACTAAGTTATTGTGGGAAAATCTACTGAGCACTCATTACAAATCCTATTGAATTTCGGCAAAGAAATTCGTCTAAATTTTTGTGGGATGTTCTCTGGATATGTGTTTGAATTTTAAGGGATGCCTCTTCTAAATTTCCACAGGAAATTATTTTCAATTTCCTCACAATTTTTTTTTCTTAACGGTAAATTCTACTGAATTCCAACTGGGAAATCTTTTAAAACAAAATTCAGAGGAATTCCACAAATAAATCCACTGAAATTTTAATTAAAGATTTAGTAGAAAATCCTAATGAAACTCGTTACATTTTCTCGTTGAACTTTTCCTTGAATTCTTTTGGTATTTTTCTAAAAATATCTTTGGACACTTTCCCAGGTTTTTGTTCAATCCCACTAAGAATTACTACAGAAATTCCCGCTGGATTTTTTTTTTATTTTCCTGAAGTTCATCCAGGAATTTGTCCAAACATTCTTTCAGGAATTTCTTCGAAAATTCCTCCAAGAATTCATTCGGAAATTCCTCGAGTAGCTCCTCCGTGAGTGCGTCCTGAAATTCCTCCTAAGTTCGTCTAAGAATTCTTCTTAATGATTCTCCAAGAATGTTGCCGAAAGATTCTTCAAGAATGCCTACTGAGGTATAATCTGATATTTCCTTCAGGCATTCTTCGAAAATTCGTGCAGCAATCCCTAAGGAAGTTCCTCCAAGAAGTCATCCGAAAGTTTCACCAAGAACTCTTCTGGGAGTTTCTTCAGACATTGCTTCAGGAACTCCACCGGAAATCCCTTAAATAATTCCTCAGGAAAATCCCTCCAGAATTCATCATCACAGTCACTTGTGCGGTTGTAACGACGGAAGGAATCGCTCGTCGGGACGCCACCATGACCAGATAGTTCACCTCGTTGAGTGCAGGAACACGGCCCTTCTTCGGCAGGGGGAAGCCTTCCTCTAGATTTCTCAGAACTCTGTCGCTTTGGGCAACCCTTTTTGGGGCCTGATATTTGCCGCCACAGTTGGCGCACTTGGAATCGGCCATTTCCGTATTGTCGCACAAGTCAGTCGGATGGGGTTCGCCACATTTGTTGCAGCACGGCTTCGTGCGACAGTTCCTGGTGCCGTGCCCGAAGTTGAAGCAGTTGATGCATGGTGTGACATCTCGATGGACTGGCCAATATTGCCTTCAGTCAACGACGGTGTAATTAATAACGCCGATCAGCTTCAGGTCCTTCCATGTAGTGGAGCCGTGTTCCAGATGGACCAGATGAAGCTCCTCGCCTTGTCGTGACAAGCGATCTTGTGGACAGTCACTGGCTTCAGCCTGCAACTTTCGAGTTCTGCTTGCAGCTCCTCTTCCTTTATGTCGTGGAGTCCTCGCAGCAAAGCCTTGAGCGACTTCGTGCCAGGAGGCAGAGCTTAAAATATTCATTTTGATGAACAACTTAGGGACGAATTTTGACAAACATCGCATGAATATTCAAAACATGAATGACATAGTCAGACGACTACTGCACCAACTCATTCATTCGACTGTCACTGAGTGTGCACGGTATACAGAATGTGCAGAAAACATAATAAGCATTGTTTATGTTGATGTTTACCGTTGAAAGTGCATTGCGAATGAAAATCGGATTCAGTTATATGTGATAAATTACTTTACTCATTTGAAATGTGTTTCAGATTTCAGATAATTTATCAAGTTGTAAAATGTGCCTAAATATTCAATGACTAATATTCAACCGAATATTTACAGTCCAGAGCCGACTATGAATGTGTCTTGAAGTGAACTGACAAGTGAAGAAAGTTGGACTTCACCAAAAAAATCGATTATTTTACACTCTGCCAGGAGGGACATGAGCGTAGTACTCATACTTCGTAATCGATCGTAATCGTAATCGATGAGATTCTGGTAGATGCGATTGAACGTGAACCAAACCGCGGGCTGTCATGGTAGCCTATAACCATGATGACGACTTATTACGTTGCACTCCTCGCGCGACGGCTCTCTGATATGCAGAGTAAGCTCAACGACCTTGCCGAGCGCTCCTCCTCGGCAGGTTTAGTCATCAACGTCAACAAAACCAAATCGTTGGATGTAAACACGGTGACTCCTTCCAGTTTCACAGTAGCCAGGCAACTAGTGGAGAATGTTGAAAGCTTCCTGAGTAGCACACTTGTCACATATCAGTCACTGTGACTCAAATGCGACCAAATCCAGTCACATTGGAGTTGTTGCGATCAATCGATCTGAACTGTGCTACTAGGGTACAATATCTTGGTAGCCAAATGGCGTCAGACGACGGTACCAAGATCGACATAGCAAGGTCAAGAATCAAGAAAGCAAGGGCTGCCTTTGCGAGTTTAAGAAATAACTGAGAAAAAAGGCAGATAAGAGAACGCACCAAAATTCGAATTTCAAACTCTAACGTAAAATCTGTGCTGTTATACGCTAGCGAAACATGGTGTGTATCAGTGAAGAATACTCAACGGCTGCAGGTGTTCATTAACAGATGCCTGCGGTATATAATTCGTGCCTGGTGGCCTCACAACTGGATCTCAAACAACGAGCTCCATCGTCGTTGTCACCAGAGGCCGATAACAACAGAAATTCGGGATCGGAAGTGGGGCTGGGTCGGCCACACTCTACGTAGGGGCGGAAACGAAATCTATAAACAAGCATTAGACTAGAACCCAGCGGGACATCGCAGCAGAGGCAGACCCAGAGGCTCATAGCGGCGAAGCCTCAATAAAGAAATAAAAGAAGTCGACCGAAATCTAGCCGGGCAACGCTCAGGATGGAGATCTTTCAAGTCGAAAAAAATTGTTTGGTCGAAACAAACGTCTATGTTGGTCAAATGAACCGTTCAGCCGAACAACTCGCCATCCTGTTAACGCCAACGACCAAAAAACGCGTGATTAGGGCCTTTCAAAAGGAATGATTCAGACACTCGTACATAATACCAATACCTGAGCTGGCCTACGAAAGTTTAATGTTCAAAAGTCGCCAAATCGTGATGAGAAACAGAATACGGTCGCAAAAGCCGTACCCGTACCGTACGTAAGGTCTGCCACCTGAAGTTTACGATACCACACTGCTGCGTAATGAATGACGAGACATATGTGAAGGCGGACTTCAACCAAATTCGTTTCGTTTGTAAATTTGAAGAAATCTACCACGGCTTAGTGTCAAAACAAAACATTTCGGTCCAAAAGCGTTTAAAATCAATTTGGGGACAATTTATCCGCAAGCGTATCCATCGTGCTATGCTACAAACGTCAATTCACTGTTTATAACGAAGCAGGGGCTCTCCTTAGCCGTGCGGTAAGAAGCGCGGCTACAAAGCAAGACCTTGCTGAGGGTGGCTGGGTTCGACTCTCGGTGCCGGTCTAGGCAATTTTCGGTTTGGAAATTGTCTCGACTTCCCTGGGCATAAAAATATTATCATGTTAGCCTCATGATTTATGAATGCAGAAATGGTAACTTAGCTTAAAAACATCGCGGAAGTGTTTAATGAACACTAAGCTGCGTTCTTGCGGAGTATACATTTCGTGATCGCAAGCACCATGCATGGAGAGGAGTATTAGGAAGAGTGTCTCCAAACGCGCCCTCTCTCTTTCCTAAAGGCTCACGATAGTCTGACGATCTTCTAACAAGATTTGACATCATGCCACTACAGGAAAGACTTGTTAGAGTGGCAAGAGGCGTATGATGTCGTTTTCGTGCCGTCTGAACCCCCAAAACACTCTGGAACTGCGCCCAATAGAAAAATTATGGGTTATTATAAAGGAGCACCTTCTAAAACGACCATAAATGGTGAAATCGAGCTCGATGGTCTCCCCGAGCAAAGTTTGAAATTAAATTGAAATCAAAATTTGCTGTCATTATGTCAATTATTTGATTATTCCAGTTGATCTCGTTTTGTATGGAATAACGGTTAACACAGCAGAACCTTATCCGTTCATCACAGTCAAGCCATTCCAGTCCACGTTCATCAGTAGTCCCGGTCCTGTGTATGACTCATGAGAGAGGGTCATCTGCCAACCATCTTCAGGCAAGAACACTCTTAGTAGGATCGAGCTTCCATCTTTGCGCTAGAATTTCGATGTCGATATCAACGGGTACGTCCTTCCAACGTTTCCTCTGACACCGAGCTCAACTTCACGGAATCAATTGTTACCAATGGTTTGAGGAATATTAATCATGTTGTAAACATAAATGGAAGACTTCTCGATCTGATATTGATCTGACATAAAATTGTTTTGGTCAAATACTTGGCTACAACATCAGCTTGCCATGCTTTCAGTTTTCTCCTGATAAGATTCTAGCAGCTCTGAATGATCTTGACAAATCTAAAGGTCCAGGGACAGGCCATCTTTCTCCTGTATTTTTTAAGAATTGCGCCGCTACGGTGGCGACCCCAATTGCTGCAGTGCTCAACCACTCGCTCTATGACAGAGTGTTTCCATTTGCTTAGAAAACCGCATTCATAATACCGATCCATAAATCTGAAAGCCGAAATTGCGTCATCAACTATCGGAGAATTCCCATCCTCTGCTGTTTAAGCAAGGTTTTCGAAAAGCTGATCCACGCAAGATTGTGTAGAGCCGCTGCATCGATTATCCCGAGCTGCCAGCATGCATTTATGAAAAAAATGTTCAACAACAACCAATTTGATGTGTTACGTTTAGACCATATCTCGAAAGCTTAAAGTCAAGCGACAAGTTAATTCCATATATGTTGATTTGCAATAGCCTGTACCCCATGAAATTATTATCGACAAACTAAATTACATAGGATTCCCAGCGTGGATTATAGAATGGCTGCACATTTACCTATCTGATCGCAAGTCTTTTGTGACGGTGAACTGCAGGTGCAAGCGACAATGGAATGCTCGTAAACAGTAAAAAATGCAAAGATATTACTTTTACACGCTCCTCCAACATTATCCTGCAGCATCATTTCTTTCTTTGGAGCGGAAGGCTATGAACGCGTTTGCTCTATTTGCGACCTAGGAGTTACCATCGATGCAAAGTTGAGATTTATCGAACACATCAGCATCATAACTTCTAAGGCATACACTATACTGTGTTTCATGCATGGTCATGCTGCCGGCTTCAGCAATATTTACTGAGCATGAGCATGAGTATTATGACCGTACAATTCGTAGTTGCTACTCCGTTATTGACTGAACTTGCGAAATTGTACAGAGAACACAATGAATGGGGCTTGGGATTAGCTACCCAATCTCAATGTACACGTTTCGGGAGCTCAAATATTTAAAGTCAACAACGGCGCCGGCCACGTCCTTACGGTCATATAGGAATGGAAGGATTGTTAGTCCGACTCTCATTGCTACTAGAGACCGACTATACCTCTGCATCTCCACGATTGTCTTGGGATAGGATATCGTTTTAGTTACAAAGGATAATTTATCTGGATTCACTTTGGTAAGCGATGCGATCTATGGGATGAGAAATAACACTAATACGAGTTAAAAGTTAAAACATGCACGCCCGGTGGCATATGAAAACTGAAGAGATTCGTGTTTTGGACGACTGCACGGAAGCGCAGCACTCTGTACTCACTTGCTCTATGGCTACAGCAAACCATAGAAGAACGCGCTTTTTTCGACCGCTCGTGACATGCGCATGAGCCACCGAACACTAGATAGATATTTTATCTCTTTACGACGACTAAAACACGTACTGCACTTACTTGTTCGATGGCTACTCTCATTACCGGCCGCGCAATGCAGAACACAATATTTCGGCCGACCACGCGATCGTTCTGCTGTCCGAAACAACAGAGATCACGCACTGAAATGATTAATTTTATTACCGACCGTGCAATGCAGAACACAATAATTCAGCCGACCACGCGATCGTTCTGCTGTCCGAAACAAGAGAGATCACGCACTGAACTGATTAATTTTATTACCGGCCGCACAATCTGCCGGCTTCAGCAATATTTACTGTATAAAAATACTGTTCTGCTTATTGGTCCAGAGCATCTTAGAATACGCTTCATCAACATCTGACCTCTATGCTACCTGGTCCATACGCTGGCACTCGAACGAATTCAGAAGATCTTCATTATGCTTTGAGACAGCTACTTTGGACCGACCCATTTAACCTCCATAGCTATCCAAGTCGTTGCAAGCTGATTGACTTGGAAATACTTTCTGCCAGGTGCTTAAAATGCAGAGATTCTTTATCTTCGACCTTCTAACAGGGTACCTGGATTGTCCTGAGCTATTGGAGCTCGTACATTGTAATGTTTCCTCACGCAAATTGTGAAACTCGCCAATATTTGTGATCCCTTTTCCCAGAACAAACTTTGGCTACAATAATTGTTTTGGTTTGTGTTTGCGTTCTTTTTAAGGTCCTCTGACGGAATCCAAGATTAAAAGTGCTCGCGTTTTTGGGGCACACCACTCGATTCAGAGGTGGCGCACAACTGTCATTTTTGTTGATTTAGCTTTGCTGCGTCGCAGCATGCGTGAAATAATAAAATGACAGTTGTGCGTTGCTTTCGTATTGAGTGGTGTGCCCCGAAAACGCGAGCACTTTGAATCTTGATTCCGTCAGAGTGACCTTAACGATGTTTGTCACGAGTTCGATTTTATTCTGTCAAAAACATGTTTTCAGTGCTAGGATTAGAGAATTAGAATAATTTATCTATTAAGGAAGCAATCTGTGTGATATGGTCGAAGATGGTGTACTAATAAACAAATCAAAAAATGAGAGCATATTTTTACACTGTCGAAGCATACTGAAAACAAATGTTGCTGTCAATGAAATCAACATGATTACTAAGTTTGATTTCATGAGATTCTTAATTTGATATCAAAATGAGTATTAAATTAGATTACAACCGACCTTTTCAGGATGCTTTTCAATACTGGCTTTGCATGTGCTAAGACAAGACAAGACAAAATGAGTATTCAATTAGATTATTCTTTTAAGCGTTCATAACAAAACAGCATATTTTATTTTAAGGTTGCTTTTAATCTTAGTACACTGACCCCACAATCATGGGTCACACACTAATATAAACATGCAAAATGGAGTGACTAAATGTTGTTACAAAGTGACCCATATATGTGGGGTCAGTGTAATTAGCTCACTTTAGATAATCGACAGCATAATATGATGTCAAGGGGAATGCATATTGAAAGCATGTTTCGCTATCAATTTTTATCAAATAATAATTGACAACAAATTTTGTTTTCAATATAATATTAACAGCAGAGCTCATTATCAATCTACTCTCATTTTGTTAACCGACTTTGTTCGGGTAGTGCATACCGCTTCTGCCTTATAAACAGGATATCGTGGGTTCAATTCCAGGTTCGTCCCTTTTCTACTTTATTTTTCTATCTAACTACTTTCTGTGTTTCACGTTCTACCAAAACGTTTGCTATTATTCCTACCTTCCACACTAACAATACCAAAACATTCCGTGGCACCTATGAGAGTTCGTAGAGTTCTCTGCATCTTTCTTTAGTGGATATCCAACTAACCGTCCTTCCACGTTCTACAGCCTTCGCAAGAACGTGGCCTGGGCAGATCTTGACTATTGGAGAGTGCATCGCTTCCATCTAACAGATAGTGATAAGTCCCAAATCAATATCTGTGGTAACGGATGAAAGTGATTCTACTCTCATACAATAGACCTGACTGGGTGAACTGCTCAATGCTAATGCTAATAATGTAGAAGAAATGAAGAAAACATGGGTTAATATGCAAAGAAAAAACTATCGATTCTATTCCTGCGGAAACTCATCGCTTGGGGTAAGGCTAAGGTTCGTACATTCGGGAATGAAAGCAAAATAAATTCAATGATCGATGTCAAAACTAACTTCAATATTGTTTCTCTCTATTCCGAAATGTTGTGGTAATCGTTTTAAAACTTGAATTCTCGAAACCATTTGAAGTTTTTCTCTACATTATTACTTGTTATCATGAGTAAAGAGGTAGCATCCGGATGAACTCATTTTGTACATAAGATGGATCATGTTAAGAAAATTTAATTACAGAAAAAAAGCTTCCTTTGAGAAAGTCTTTCTAATGCCCCTACTAACTGGAACCCAATATAGCACATTTCTCTTTTACTTCCACTAGTTGGTAGCTGATGAGACCTACACAAGCGTAGCCTGAATTCAAGGCATAGACAAATTTCCACGAACATCGTATCCATTTCATCTCGCCTGTTTCATCTTCCAAACTCATCTCGTATCTGACCTCGTATTCCACAGCCGTCGCATTGCCTCCAGTTGTTACCACCGGTCTTTATTAATCATTATGGCTAAATATGCCTTGCTTCGTTCCATGGCTGGTTCCGTTTCAAATAACGACATG